>NC_081844.1:87569540-87728515 GCF_963259705.1 Myotis daubentonii | reverse complement strand
AACTGTATTTAAAGGGCCAGAAGGTTGAGAACCACTGCTCTAGAGCCTGCATTTCCACCATTACTATGCTCTGAATAATCTAACTTTTTCATAGGGCTGATTCAAAGGTGAGCAATCTCACCTGCAAGAGCCTTTGAGACTGCATGGAACTCTGCACTGTCACTGTCAGCATTGAGCTGAGGCACAAGTCATGTGCTCGGTAGCAAGCCTGGAACAAAAGTAAAAATGGTTTCAGCCATCTGTGGGCTGCCAGTACTTGCCTTGTTACCAACTCCTCGACTTCTGTGGCCTCTGCACATTAGACGTCAAAAGTGACATTCCTGGGGACATTTTTTGAAGCAACAGAATGTTAGATGACATGGACTATGGATTTGCTCCCAAATGGCAATTGCTGTGTTAGAAAGTCCTCTGACATTTCTGAGATTGTTCATCTCTGTTGAACATTCCCTGACTGCTTAGCACAGAACAAAAGGGAGGCTTGGCAAGAATCCTTCCCCCACCCTCGCCCCCCAAGAATCTTGGTTTCTAACATGGATAATACAAAGCCTCAAATGGACTTAAAATTCTGGACTATCCAGTTGACCTGTACATATCTATAATCTGTATCTTGTCTCCATTTTTTTTTTTTTTACCAAATAGAATCTGTTCCTGTCACCTTGCTGTTTCTGACAGTCCCCAGCATGCTCTTTGCATTTATTGGCCCACTAATCAGCCAGTGTGTTGTGAATTTAGGTCTGCCTTTGCTAGCATCACACAAGCAGGTCTGTATTGATGGCCAGCGCATTAACACCATTGGGAATAATTGAGACAGTTGGGAGAGGTGGTTGCGTACTCTTTGTGCACAAAAAGCATGAAGCCACCACAAAGGGAATGGCAGTTGGACAATAGGGAGATCTGCAAACCAAATTAATGGATTCTTTTGCATCATAATTCAGTTCTGGAACCTAATTGTTAGTTTAAGTCCCACTTGAGACCTGATTAGGTGTGTGGTGGAGGGGGACTCTGGTTGGAGGCTGGATTTGAGCTAGTGTGAAAGGCAGGACTGTGTAATTCAGATATACTAGTGAAATGCAAACCGTTTCATGTAATAATGGTCACTAATGACCTGTAATCAAACTATGATTTGTTAGGTTAAAAACAAAGATATAATTAGTTTATTTGCTCAGGAGCATAAATGGAAGAATTTATCAATCTGCTGATTGTTCCATTGGAAACTGGAGACTGTAGGCTGCAGTATTCGTCTTGAGCTGTGACACCTTGGGGGCTGCCATCATCAGTTGCTGAGATTCTCCCAGCTTGTCCACTAACCTGTCATAAGTGCGGTCTTCAGCAAAAGGGGACCAAGAGGATATTGGTGCCCTTTCTCTCTGCCTTTTCTTCTTGATAAGCAAGCCACTGCAATTTTAATTTTTCTTCTTCCACTCTACTCTGGTCTTATGCTTCAACTGGCTAATATTCTCAAAGTATCACCATTCACTCAGCACATATGTAACATAATTATTGAGGGCCAGTTATGCTCCAAACTCTCTCCTAGGCCTTAAGGTTCATAAGGGTTATCAAGCAAGGCTTGATTCAATATTTGCAATTTTTACATGCTCACAATCGATGTTTTTAAGATGTTCTCTCCTGCCGAAACCGGTTTGGCTCAGTGGATAGAGCGTCGGCCTATGGACTGAAAGGTCCCAGGTTCGATTCCGGTCAAGGGCATGTACCTGGGTTGCGGGCATATCCCCAGTGGGAGATGTGCAGGAGGCAGCTGATCGATGTTTCTCTCTCATCGATGTTTCTAACTCTCTATCTCTCTCCCTTCCTCTCTGTAAAAAATCAATAAAATATATTAAAAAAAAAGAAAAGATGTTCTCTCCCACTAACTGCTCCTTGTATTACCACAAAAACCAAGTGAAAAATCTCTTGGCATGGCATGGCCGATGTGGCTCAGTGGTTGAGTACTGACCTATATGAATGAGGAAGTCATGTGCGATTTCTGTTCAGGGCACATGCCCAGGTTGCAAGCTCAATCCCCAGTAGAGGGTATGCAGGAGGCAGCCATCAATGATTCTCTCTCATCATTGATGTTTCTGTCTCTCCCTCTCTCTTCCTCTCTGAGATCAATAAAAAATACATATATTTTTTGTAATCTCTTAGCATGAAACAGATACTCTCCTGAGATATGCATCTTAGAGAACAAGGCACTTTGATCCTTTGGCGTACATCAGAATTGGCAGTAGAGATTTTGAGAGATTATTGTGACTTTTTAGGAAAGACATACCTGTGTTTTGCCTGGTCTTTCATTTAATTTGAGGGAGTCGATACATTTAAATCCTTATGAGGGACCATGACATTAGAACATAAAATCCTTTAATCCTTCATCAAGTGAAAATACTGTGATCTATTTGATACCACGGAGCGATGATGCTACAGGTTATCCTGGTGGGGCATTCGGTTCACTTAAGCTCATGCTGAAACAATGAGCATGATCTCACTCACATAGAACAGGACTTCTTTCCTTCTCAGCACTAATCACACACTTCTGAAATGCACTAATCTGAAATGCCTATTAATCAGTGTTGGCTTTTTCTTCCACTTGAGGGTAAGTGCCTGTGTCTCTTGGTCAGTATGTATCCCAAGGTCTAACAGTGCCTGGCATGTAATAAATATGCTCAGTAATATTTGTTGAATGAAATGCAGGTACACTGATGAGAGCTTGAAAACCAATAGTAGCCTTTGGGATTATTGTGAATTAAAGCAAAATTACTTGATAATAGTGATCTTAAGGATTAGGTCTAGTAGATGGTCAGCACCATAGCTAACTTCCTCTGGGTAGGTTTTTTTTCATGTCCCCTTCCGTGTAATATCTATTTCTATGCATTAATAGCCAATATGACAAAAGGGATCTCCTGGTTCTTTGGAAACTACTAATGCCTAGCAGTGATCTTTCTTCTACTTATCACAAGGGTGACCAATCAAATTTCTGGTGTGAAATGACATATTCTTCTGAATCCAAAGAATTTTAATGTTCGGGAAAACCTTGACAATAGTGTGGGTAGATGGTGCAGTAATTTTGCATTCATTTATTTAATAGATATATATTGGGCACTTCTTGGGTGCCAGGCATGGGGTTAGGTGCCAGGTATATAGAGTAATAAAGCCCTCAGGGAAAATAAAGAATCAAAGAATAATAAAGATAAGTGTACAATTGTGGCTGTGACAAGCACTTGTGGTGACTTGGGCGTGAGTAAGAGGACTGGACCTGAAAAGCTTCCCTGGTGAAGGGGGTGACTAGGCTAAATCAGGAAGTCGTGGGAGAAGGTGATGGAAGGTTGACCCAGGCAGAGAGAACTGTGTGTACAGGGCCCTATAGTATTAGCAGGAGAGAGAGTGTGTGTGTTCAGAGGAGTAAAAGGTGGCCGGTGTGACTTGAGTTCCCACAGGATGGGCATTAGACGAAAGCCACACCTTGCAGATCCTTGAGGATATACGAGGCCTTTATTGCTTTGTATCTGAGGAGTGAAGGAAAACTGTTAAAATGTTTAAATATGAGGGCAAAATGAAGAGCAGCAACCAAATTTGTTTCCGAAAATGATCAGCCTGGCTACAGTGTGAAGAACAGACTGGAAATGATTCAGAATAGATTGAAGGAGACAAGTGGTTTATTCATAGGAAACTGACACAGAGCCGACATAACATATGCCCATGTGAGGCAGCCCCCAGATAAAGCACGTGCCCTTGCAAGAGATTCAAGATGAGTTCCTCCATGGTATAATAGAGACCTCTTCAAATGTCCTCCGTGTCATGCACACACACTTACCCAGACATAAATTAGCATCATTAATGCAGAGTGTCACGTTCCAGCCCGGTTCCCCTTCCAGCCAGTGTGTCACTTTAGCACCTTCTCCTTTGTGCTTTCCCCTTTGCCTTCAAAGGCTGCTCTCTGGTCTCATTTTCCTCCCCAGAAGTGTGCGATTGGTTTTTCTGCCACGCGATTAGAGTGATCCCCCACTTAGAGTCTAATCGGCCATGGATGGCTTGGTGCCTGTGCGTCAAGAACTTGGAAAATATATTAAGACATCGTCCAGGGTGGAAGCTCTGTTTTGACAATGATTATGCCTATTATCTATTTTAATAAATGTAAATTGCTGCGGAGAAACAAGCCATTTGATGCCACTTGAATCCTTTTCAGGGAAGCCTGAATCTTTCCTGTGTGGCTTAGATGTATTACTGTCATTTTCCCTTCACAGAGTTGAATCAACACACTTAAATCAGACCTTTGTGAAGGCATCCTCTTGTGCGGTTGCCCGCATAAGCTGTTGGGATTTTAGTCTTTGAGATCCATGTTTGGTAACATTTGCACGTTTTTCTGTAGTCCCTTCCAGAATTAAAATTATTGGGAAAACTCAACGGGAAGCCAACACGTGCATTTTATATGCCAAGCACTAACCTTGGGATGCAGCAGTGAATAAGGCAGTAATGCTACCTTTTTAGAAGTTTACAGTCATGTCTTGCTATTTGAGTGGGAAATTTAAAATACAAGTACTGAAACTTCAGGGGGTGGGGCGGGAACGATGTGGGACTCAGGAGTCCTCATGATGCCCTTTGGAAATTTGGTGAAAGCTGAGGCTCCTCTCCACAGAGGAAAAATACTAAAAAAGCCATAATCATACAAAGCCATATAGTTTCAGAGAGATCATTTGTTCCTGTGAAGTTCATCCCTCAATGGCTGATCAAGCATTTCTAATCAAAAGTTAAGGTGAACAGATATGCAGAACGTAACTGAGGTGTGCATAGGCAGTGCTTTAAAGGGAGGGTGTTGTATTCCTGCCAAGGAAGGAGTGTGGTGTTCTGGCTTCAGAATGATGTGGGTAGGGGATACGGATGAAGCTCTGTCTCAGAGGGCTCGCCTCTGAAGCTTGTCCAGTCCAAATAGGTTTAGAATTTTAAAAGCTTTCTCACGTCAAACCTCTTTAGTACTAGTCTGATCTGATGCCATTCCTGGCTAGTAGGAGGGGCAGCTCCAGCTGTCCAGGCTGTGATTACCTCTTGCCCATAGGGAAGTTTGGGGGATTTTCATAATTAAGAAAATGCAACAAAAAAATGCATTTAACTTGGGCTTCTTTTTCTTTTCCCCTTCCTTTTTTCCTTCCTTCCTTCCTTCCTTCCTTACTTCCTTCCTTCCTTCCTTCCTTCCTTCCTTCCTTCCTTCTTTCTTTCCTCCCTCCCTCCCTTCTTTCCTCCCTCCCTTCCTCCTTTTTCCTCTCTCTCCCTTCCTTCCTTCTAGCAGTCAGTTGGATTGAACAGCTCCTTTAAAAATGCTACAGTGAAATCTAAACCAATTATTTTTACCCAGGAGTAGTTAATGCTGCCTTTTGGGTGAGATGGAACCCAGGTAGAATTGGTACCACTGAATAATTAAGGAGTTGAGAGAGGCTTATATGCATTCAGAAAGTTCAGGCATTACTGAAGCTGGCTTCTGCTTTGAGTTTGGGTGCATTTTACCTTTATCTGTAAGGAGAAAAAATAACCTTGAATCTCTAACCTTCAGAAGTCTCGTCTCAAATCACTTCCCCCCAAAGTTGCCTTGACAATGTCATCTCTTCTGGATGCTTGTGTTAGAGACTTTAGTTCATAGTTTAATGCTTGTACAGTAGCATATTGAACACTATTGTTTAATGCATGTCCGTCTTGTTTCTTCTCCTAGTTGTGACCGCCCTGAGGACAGACATTACATGTCCCCGACTAGAGTTAGCTCCATCAATCTGGTCAGGGTCACATTTTTTTTTATTGCTAATCCCATCACAATGTCTCACACATTACAGGCAATCCATAGATAATTTTAAATAAGCAGTTCTAATATTTCAGAATCATTTATAGCTCTGCTTGTTATGCTTACATATACCATACCTGCTGGTAATTGACAAGAAAACCAATTTGTTTTTGTTTTGCATAAAACCAAGTTGGAGTCAAAGTAGGACTATTTGAAGTGGCAGTGTCTGAGGCTGCGTCTTAGTATCTGGTTGTCAGAGTTGATGGAACCCCAAAACTTGGGGTACTTGGGAAGTGTCTAGATTTATGGCACTGTCTGTTGGCTTTATTTTTAGTTGTGTACTGGGGCTGTACTTTCTACCACAAGTTAACTCAGAGCAGAGATTAATTTGGTTACTCTGAAGACAAAAGAAACTGTTTGTCAAGCAATGACTATGGGCTAGCTAGGCACTGAGTGTTATAATTTTACATTAACTAATTTAATTATCATAAGAGCCCTGAAAATAGTAATGTATATTCTTCCTTTAGATATAAAAACAGGTTCAGAGAGGTAACTAACCTTAAACTCTGTGAAGGCAAAGTGCCTGGCACTGAGGAGTCGTTCAATTAACTATTTGTTGAATTAAGTTTATCCAAGTGGACTCAATCAGACAACAGTTAATCAAGGCTGAGTTTGAACCTGAAGCCATTGGTACTTGAAACCCATTCTCTTTCCACCACCGCCTCTCCTCTAAATAGAAATTGATGTAAAGGGGAAAAAAAAGCACCAACATTCATAGCTTTTCATTTTAGCTCTTTGCTCTTTCAGCTCAAGCTACACAAGACTCAAGTTTTCAACATCTGGCCCCAAACATCATTTTCCTCTGTCTGTGCTCTTTGCCCAGAGATGATGCTAAAGATAAACTTGACTTCCTGGCAACAGCTCAGAACAATTGTGTTAGAACACGCTCTTCCTGGTACCCTAAGAAAGCAAAAATAAACATTTGGAAAGAAGGGTGAATAAAGTTGCAGAAATGGTGACACTATTTGCATTTTATTCTCTTTCTCCTCCCACCCCCATCTCCCCACTGGGGTGGGAGGTTAGTGGCTGTCCAAACACAGCAAAAAACTCTGCAAGTCAGAACTTTATCATGTTTTATCATTGTGGTTTGCTGACTTTTAAAAAATTAAAATATAGTTGGCATACAATATTATATTAGTTTCAGGTGTACAACATGATTCAGCATTTATTTACCTTACGATGTGATCACTAAGTCCAGTACAAACAAAATAAAACAAAATAAAAACAGACTCATAGAAGCAGAGAACAAACTGATGCAGACTTGTTTTTAATGGAGTCTGGCTCTCCAAATTACTCATGACCATTTAGCATTGTCAGCAGATTTAAGAAGTCTTTTCCCTAAGCTATAGTAAAACTGAGACAGTATTCCGTTTTATAGGGACAAGCTCTAGTTTTTATACTTACCTCCCAGCTGACACAAATACATGATTTTTAATTTTTCTTTTAGAAATTGCATCTACATTTTAGGGCTCAATTTGAACCTATACTTTTTTGGGGAGTACTGCAAAAGTAATGTTTGCTTTTCTGCCTCCCTTTCTGTCATCAAAGAGATGAGGCCATACTAGTACTCTCTCTGAGGAAGAGTGTTGTGTAGAGCAAAATTAGAGCCAGCTCCTAATTAGAGGTCAGAGGGAGGGAAACTGGAGATCAGTATGTGGAATAATCTTTTGGTGTTCGGTCTCAGGAGACGGTCTTTCACAGGGAGGATGGATACCCATTTTTCAGAAATGTTGAAGAGGGTAGAGTAAAGAAGATTGGGCTCAACCTCGAAGGCCTCTCCTGAAAGTTTCTCTGATTCTCACATCCCAAAATGTGCTTTGCCTATAGAAACTAGTAATCTGCTTTTGTTTCTTATTTCAATTAAACTGTATAAGGAGAGACAGAATGGGGGTCCAAGGGAAGATGTATGATGAATTGTTTGAGATTTGTTAAACAATGTACAATCATAAATATGTGAATGAATAACACACATGCACGGGCATGCGCACGTGCACACACACACACACATATATATTATATATATATATATATGGATGGGGGATGGGGCAGAGGGCAGACTCTTCACATATCCTGAGTCCCGTTCCCACACTCACCTTAACTCTATGCAGTGGCTCACCCTTTGGTCTAACCTACCCTGATCCCTCCCTCTTTATTCTCTCCCTCCTGTTCTGCCCGCACCTCCCCCTGCCCCCTCCCTTCTTTCTAGCTCTAGGACCTTGGGAAATCACTACTCTGTGCCTTAGCTCCTTCTCCTATAAAACAAATGTTAGTGGCTCCTTGCAATTCATTGTGTTAGAGAGGAATATATGCAAAACACCAACACGGGGTCGGCAAGCGGTGGGTGGCTATTTTTATTTTTCTTGCATGTATTTATTCAAAAGAAAAAGACTATGACACCAAGATGGGTATATGCTAGGCTCACTGTTTAGGGACATGAACACAGAACCTTCTCATCAGGGGCTCATGAAACACTGAGAAAGACGTTCTCTGACTGCAGGTCCTGGTGAGCAAACATACCCCAGAAATCAGCTCAGAATCCAGACCCCTCATAAATCAACTCCTCACATACTATTTTCCTAGAAGCAATTGTTTGCTTCTTTGAACTTCCTAGAAATATGCAATCAAATAAGGTCACCACACAAGTGGCAGTTGTGGACTTGAAATGTGGCTAATTCACTCGAGATGTGCTTAAGTGTAAAATACACACCAAATTTCAAAGACTTGACAAAAAATGTAAAATATATTTTAATATTGATTATAGTAATTTTGGATACATTGGGTTAAATAAAATGTAAAATAATGAAAAGATAAAATTAATAAAAGGTAATATTAACCTTGTCTTTTTAAATTTTTTAATGTGGCTATGAGAAAATTTTAAATTATATATGTAGCTCACATTTTATTTCTACTGGACAGTGCTGTCCTTGAACTTCCCCGAGCCACTGCATAGCCACATCATTTTCCTCCCCCTTCCGCCATATGACTATCTAACATATTATATTTGTCATATGGATTATATTTGCTGCTAAGTTATAAACTCCTCCAGGACACTATTTACCATTATTATTGATGCTATTTGTTGTCATGCACATCACACCAAGTCCTCAACACATATTTGTTGGATAGTTGGATGGATAGGTGGATAGATATATGGATGGATGGATAGATGAGTAGATGGAGTGAATGGATAGGAGCTATATTCTGAGACCTTGTGAACTTCAGAAGAACATGGTCTGCTTATGTCTTTGAGGTAGAAGGCAAGGCAATGACTACAAATTGTCAAAAAGTCCATTTCACCAATCCCATGAGAGAGGCTAATGAGTATGTCCTACATCTGTGTTTAAAGCTTTCTCTGTGACCTATGGCAATGACTTATTTCTATAAGGAAGAGTTCTCGGAGTTGCCCAAATGTTTTTATTTTTGCAAATGACAGAGATATGACTGTCACTCGTTAGGCAAAGTAAGAATCCAGAAATGAGAGAGCAGCTGCCTCTAAAGGATTCATCTCAGGACAGCAGGCAACCAGCAGTCCTAGGAGTTCATCTTGACTTGACAAGATATGGGTGGAGTCCAGTTAGCTGGAGTTTGGGTGTCTTCTCTCATTCTGACTCAGCATCTTAAACAAAGGGCATCAGAAAATAAATGCAATCCTTGCCATGGATCCTGATCCTGTCATCGTGACACAATACCTTTGTGTGAGCTACTTGCCAGCACATCACTACCATATCGTTATAGATGGGCCTTTCTTAACCGCATTAGTCAGACACATTTCCCAGAGAAGAGCCTTGAGAAGTTTGTGGTGGGCCACAGCCAAAGTACACATTGTCAGTGGTTTCACAGGAGTTCATACTTCCCCTGGGTGAGGGGTATGTGTGTGGGGAAGATGCAGAGGTCTCTAAGTCGTACAAACTTGAGGAAAAGGGATGTGAGCAGTGGACATTCCACCCCAGGTTTAGTGTGTGCAGTTGACAGTAAACCTGCCTCGTGAGGGTGCGGCCCAGGCACATCACCTGCTGACATGGGCTTGGTTTTTAGCTCATAAAGTGGTAGCCTGTGAACTCCGTCTCTGAAACTTCTATTTGACTTGCCCACATTGCACAATTTTCTGTAAGTTTCTTGATAGATTCTTGAAGGAACATTTTAATGTTATTTTCTTGCCAAATATATGAAAAAATAATATACTAAATTGAATTGTTTTTAGTCATTGAATTTTTTCTGCCAGAGTATAACTACAAATGGGCAAATAGATTCTTGCAAAATTTTGAGATCACCTTTTATCCTGATTTTATTTCTAAAATCTAGTTCGTGGTCACTCATTAAAGAGTTTGACCTTTCTGAAAAAATCATAAAAGTGTATGAATTTTCATATGGAAAGTGCAGTCAGTAATACAACACCAATTAGTGGTCTGAGCCTAGATAATGAATGAAACACGAATAATAGGGATGTTAGTTGAGTTGACACAAGTGAAATGTTTATAGCTAAACCAAAACAAAAATGGTTTTAAATAATTTAATTGACCAAAGGCATGTCAAATACTAATTAAGACACTTGGCCCTTCATTCAAAGATAACTAATTCTAAATTCTTGTTTCTGCCAGTAATTAGTTATAACCTTAGTCCAATCACCCACCCTAACAAAATGTCAATGTTCTCATCCGTATAAAACATGAATAATAATGGGACTTACCTCTATATAGAGTTATTATGAGAACAAAATGGATTATGTATGTAAAACACTTAAGACCTTGCACTAGTACATTGCCCTCAATAAATGTTAGCTATTTCTATTATTAGAAGACAAGTAATTTACCATGTATAACAAGTATCCTTTTTAAAATTCTGGATATCGTAAATTATATTTTACCAAGGAAATCATTAGGCAATAGTTTAATGTAACCAAAGATGTAGTAAGAGCATTTCATCAGGGCTATTTTAAAGCCACATTAGCTAAAACCCTGGGATGTGTATAGAAATGGCAGTCATTTCTTAATCTTAAAGAAATGAACTGATCCATCTAATGAGTCATCTCTAATTTCTCTGCAATAATATGTGAAAATAAATACAGTTCTGCACATTGAATAGTATTTGGTTCTTTGGATGTTGCCTATTGATTGTTAGGAGGCAAGGGGATCGATATTAATGCATGTTTGACGTCAGCTGTGCTGCTGCAGGGAGGAGATAGGAACAAAGAGACAGACAGACAAGATACACAGACACACACACATACAAGCACATTCATACAGAGCTTGTGGTCCATCTCATTACTTCCCATTCATCAGAGCTTACTATGAAAATGCCTGGGAGAATGGAGCGACTGTTTCAACATGTCATTCCCATAGTAGGTGAGGTGTCAGGATTTCATAACTTTTGAAAGCCCTGGAGTTAGACACCTCCTTGTCACACTGAAGACAGAGTCTAGGTGGAAAATGTCATATTTTTCCATTGTCAGTGTTCAGACTGGCTGGGGGAATTTGGGAGGACCGTACAGAGAGGTTTTATTTCAAGGTAGCCTAAGAACTTTGCTTACTTAGATCCCTGCATGTACTCTTGCTGTGATTACTGGAAGGCTTAAAGATGACAATGAAAATATTAGCTGGTTGGTAAACATTCCATGAGAAGGAAAGTAGCAAAAAAATCTCTCTGCCACTTATGACTATAGATAAAAAGCCCTTTCTAGAATGTGCTCATTCAAAGTCCTACATGCTGCACATGCTGTAAGGCAGTGGTTCTCAACCTTCTGGCCCTTTCAATACAGTTCCTCATGTTGTGACCCAACCATAAAATTACTTTTGTTGCTACTTCATAACTGTAATGTTGCTACTGTTATGAATCGTAATGTAAATATCTGATATGCAGGATGGTCTTAGGCGACCCCTGTGAAAGGGCCGTTCGACCGCCAAAGGGGTCGCGACCCACAGGTTGAGAACCGCTGCTGTAAGGTGTTCTGTTTGAGGAGGAGCTTGATACATTGGTGTTAAAAGCATTTTAAAGTGATGAGCTAATGTGGACATTTCAGAAATGAAGTAAGACTCAAAAGCAGCCTAGGAAGTATCTGCTGGGAGTATCTGGAAATGTTTTAAGTAGTTGGCTCTCCGATTTTAACAAAAGTATGACAATGAGAATGAATGTGCTTCCTCTGTCTAGTTTGCAGAGAGTGTATGATGCATGCACCTCAATTACTCTGTGAAATGATGGCATGGTAGCAAGTCACCTGATGACCTTGGAGACAATGAATATGGAAGCCAGTAATAGAAGATGTCATTGGTTAATTATAATACATGTGTGATACAAGCAGCCTGGCTAACCAAGCTGGAATAAGAGTGAGTTAGTAATGTTTGTTAAGGTTTAAGCACTGTGCTGGTTGCATTTTAAGTCTCACTCAACCTTATTGAGTGGATATGATCATAATAGCTAATTTGCATACAGGAGTTAGCCTGTGTCAGCTAGTGTGTTAAGCATCTGATCTAAATTATCTAATTTAGTTCTCTCAGTCCTGTAATGTAGCTATGATTAGCTCCATTTTACAGATGAGTAAACAGAGAACTGTTGATCAGTCTCCCATCCCATATACAACCGAGATCTTTCTAACTTTTAGAAGTATTGTGCATGTAGTAGCAATAAAAATAATTTTTTAAAACAAGGATGACAAAAAAGAAATGTTTGTGGAGTATTTACTATACTAGGCACTGGCCTATATGTTTTTCAAAGAATATCTTATATATACCTCACCGTTGTACTGCACTTATTTTAATAATGAGAAAATAGAGGCTTATTAATTTAAGAACTTGCCCAGCTTTATGCAACTGGTAAGATGCAGACAACGACTGTGAGATCAGTTTAGTATGACTCTAAAACCTAAACTATTAAACTAATTTGCCTATAACAAAATAGATTGTCATAATTTCAAGACTGCCATTTAAAAAAAAAAAGAAAAGGGAGAGCTTCCCTATAAAGTAAGGATAGTTACATAAAGAAATGGAGAGTCATGAGGGTAAACCTGGTTTCTTTGGGTAGTTTGAGACATCTCAGATTCCTTACCCCTCTGTTTGAACCTGTCATCTTTGCCTCTTTCGTTTTGGTTGGTTTTGTTTGTTTTATTTTCGGGACTTTTTATATGGTATCTCTATGAAATAGGTCACAGGTGCTTAACACACCATCCCTCAGTTTGCCTGGAATTTTCTTTAAGTGTGAGAGCAGAGTTCCCAGAACAGCCCCTGTGCCTTAGCTGAGGCTATAGCTCTCACCTTTAGCTGTGCTAGGCTTCACAAGAACTGTGTGATTCTACTCATATTGCAGACCAAGCAGGAAGATAGGCTGATCCCTTCTCCAATTTTTAATATTGTTATACATCATAGACAAGCATTCCCATTAAGATTTCTGGGCTAAAAAAACCATACGACCCTCATTTTGTGCAGTTCACAAAGGATCCCAGCCAAAATACGTACTATAATTTAGTCAACCCGTTTGTTGAATCACATGTTAAAAATAGTTTTCCCTTATTCACCTGCCAGGTGATTATAAATTTTAAAAACAAAACAAAAGAAGGATTGGTGTTTTTAAATTTTTGGCCCAAGCCTGGCCAGTGTTGCTCAATGGTTGAGTATCGACCCATGAACCAAGAGATCGCCAGTTTGATTCCTGGTTAGGGCACATGCCCCGGTTACAGGCTCAATACCAGTGCAGGGTATGCAGGAGGCAGCTAATCAATGTTTCTAATCTTTCTCTCCCTACCTCTCTCTCTCTCTTAAATCACACACACACAAAAAAAATTAAAAAATCAACTACTAGAAAAAATTGTTAAAGAAATACATTAAAAAAAAAACACTTTGGCTCAAAGTTTAGTGGTAGCTGTGTCACTCTGGTCTTGCCAAGTATTTTTCTTACTCTCATTAGAATAAAGATGAACTAAGGCCTTAATCATACTAAGTCATATTAAATAAGCTGTTTTTTCTCTTGTCTTCCTATAAAGGAATGTCTAATGTGTTAATCAGTTTATTTCTTGTCCCCTTTTCTCTGTGATAGGGAATATATGTCTAATTCAGAAGACTGTCCAGTATCAAAGTTTATTTTTCTCCTTGAGTAATTGCCAAATTGTCTTACTCCTTATTTCAGTATGAGGATTTTGTTTTACTAAATCAAGGTTGTTAACCCATCAGGATGTTTTTGTCTTCGTAACCTTTGTAAGGAGTTATTTAAAACAGACCTGAGAATTCCAAAGGGAAAAAAAATCCTCAGAGACTCTGGCTTGCAATGAAACAGGGTTGTCATGTTTTTGGTGTTGTCTGTTTTGTGTTGGGGGAAAAAATAGATCATCTTTTTGTCCATATAGTCACCCTCTGGCATTATCTCCATCTGGCTGTCTCTACAGCCCTGGGCCTCTTAGCTCTGACTAAGTGTGTACCAGCAGCTATTAATAGCTGAATTCTACAACAGTCTGCTGTCGCAGATGGAACCTGAGCTTCTGAAGACTGGGACCTTAGAAACTCGTTACAAAGAAAGCAGTCCATTCTTTGACACTTAATGCAGTTACGCTGTCTATAAATGAGGACCATTTAAAAAGCAACACACCAGCACCTGGTTCCAATTGGTGGACACCGCCTATTGATTTGGTCCTTGATTCATAAGGTTCTCTTTTATGATCTGCAGGTCTGTAGTATCAATCCAAACACACTATGTAAAATTGCAAGAGAATGTCTTGTTTTAGAAAAAAGTAATACTGAGCTTGAGAGAACACCAGAAAATTCCATCACAACAAAGAAAAATGGGGGAAAAACTAAAAAAGGTGCCTCCTGGATTGTAGAATCCATGAAGATGTACATGTCTGTTCAGGAGAGGGCTGCTCCTTAACTCCCTGAACTGTGACCATTGCAGGGCCCAGGGCCCCATCACAGAAGAAAGCATCCTGACTGTTACACACACTCTCTCACACACACACTCTCTGATACTCCAAATATATTCCTGGAAACTCTCAATTCTTTCCCCCTAAGCATGGTAGAGACTGGATCCTCTCAAGGAATTGTCTTAGTATTTCTATTTAACAGTATAGAAGGAAGATGGAAAAAGGGATTAAAGTCTATTTCTGGACACTCTTTCTCCATGATCCCCTTGCTTCCCCAGTATTTACCAAGAGAATTAAAGGATTTATTAAATCAGATTAACTGCTTGTGTCATCTGTTCCACACTCACTAATATCAGAAATGCAGCATGGCCAGGATAGTGAAAACCCAATGTTGTGCATAGAATTGATTATCAATACTTGTATAAATGAAAGGAAGAGATGTCCTTTATTTTCTCATTATATTAGGATGTAGGTTCCATGAAGACAGGACCACACTGGTTTTGTTTCCTTCTCTAGCCCCAGCACCTACTACAGTAAATATCTTTGAATAAATACATAAATATGCAGAGTTAAGGCAGCTTGCAAGCTCTTGAAAAGAATTCATATAAATTCCTTTTTAGCTCTGTGCCCTTTCTCTTTTATTCTCGTGTCAGTTTTTATGATCTGTGCTGCCTTTTTTCATATACATATACCTGTAAACAGAATTTCCATACACAAATCTGTGGTATTTGGAAAGTCATTTTCATGGCAAATAAAATAAATTCATATAGGAACACAGTTTATACACTTGAACTACATTGGACATTTCCTACCAATAACGGTTGGGGCGGAAGTGCAGGCATTCAGTGTAGTATAATGATCTCTGTCAACACAGCTAGTTTATTCCTTCCTTCCTTTATTCCGATTATATACATAAGCCCCTATGACGTGCTGGGCACAAAGAACAATAGTGAATATGACAGAAAAAAATAGTCTTGATTTTGTGGACCTAGTGATGTCTATGAGAGAGTGGGGAGAACGTAGAAATTCAAGCAATTTCAATAAAATGTAATAAATGCCAAATTCATTTCAAGCAGTTATTGAGCACCTACTATGAGTCAGTCTCCAGTAAGGTTGAAGAAATGAGGTATACATATATTAATAGCTATGTATTATTAGTATATATTAAATAGCTATGTGAGAAAATGGAAAGATATTCCAGGATAATAGGCGGTTTGTTGAGAAATGTGGTGTAGGCAGAGTGATATGACTGTAGAGAAAATTCTGTGAGATGGATCATCTGTGACTATTCATGGAGGAAGGAGAATATCAGCTGGATCTTTAAGAATGGAAAGGATTTAAATAGAAAGAAAAGGAATTTCACAATAAATGCAATTTTAAAATAACAATTGCAGAGGGGAAGGCATGGGGGAGGTATGAGAGGGTAAAGGCATGAATGGTGATGGAAAGAGACTTGACCTGGGTGGTGAACACACATACAGTATACAGATGATGTATTATAGCATTGTACACCTGGAACCTATATCATTTTATTAACCAGTGTTATATCATTTTATTAACCTATATCATTTTATTAACCAGTGTTATTTAGTGTTATTTTATTAACCCCAATAAATTTGATAAAAATAAAAAAATTTAACTTCAAAAAATACAATAATTGCTAAAGTTGCTGAGTTTTGAGTTCTAATAGAAAACGAAACACCCGCCAATATACATCTTACCTGAATCCCTTTATGATGCAGGAAAATCACTTCTATTTGGTTTGGGGATGCTGAGTTGGTCATTTTTAAGTCAGTGCACTTGTGATTTCATTTTACTTTCCTGATTTGTTGCATCAAGTGGGATTTACCTTAGGTTAGAATTCATACACAATACAATATATAGGTTGTGTATTATAGAATTGTACACTTGAAACCTATATAATTTTATTAACCAATGTCACCCCCAATAAATTCAATAAAATTTTTAAAAATTCACAAGGCAAAGATTATAGTAATTGTCCTTTATCTCACTGGTCCCCAAAGAACTTGTTTTTGTTTTTGCCTCTAACATGCTAGATAATGTGCTCTCAAGTGTACTACTCCATTAGAAGAGACGCAGGGAATTCTGGCCAGTTTCTAAGTTAACCCACATCCAGAGGACCCATTCAGATATAGGAGGCTGGGGAGGTGATGATTAAGAGAATGAGCTTTGGATTCAGAGTAACCTGCCTTCAAATTTTGGCTCTGCCACTCTTTGTTGACTGGAGCAGGTTATTGAATCACTCCCAAATCAGTTACTTTATCTGCAGAATGAGACTGTTCAGAATAAATTAGATAATCTCTGTATACATAGCATGCTGACTGGGGTATTGTTTCAACGAATGCCAAGAACTGAAAAGGAGATGATGATGAGCCTAGAGATAATTTAGAGTTTGGATCTTAGTTTGTGATGATTCTGTGGGTCTGAATTTTATAGTTTCCAGCTTTTTCTGCCTTCTGCCTAGTTAATCTCCCCTTACATCCATAACCTTCTAAGATTCCCTGAGCATGAGATGGGTTCTTAATTATTAAAGGTCTGTTCTGAATTGAAGAAGACAACAAAAACTGTGTGACTGCTGTGTCAAGAATATCTTACTCCATGTGATGTAAAAAAGATGGATGTGGTAAATGCTTACAATTTTACAGCATGTTACATTTTTCAAACCACTCTGAAATATACCATTGCAATTGACCCTCCCCCAAAATTGGTGACTGGGTGGTAATCACTTCTTTTTACAGATAAGAAAACTGAGGCAACAGTGAGTATCTTGATTCAACCCAAGTTACTCAGCTAATAAGTGATGGAGCCTAAGTTTGAATCCAAATATTCCAACAAGTCCATTAGGATTTCCATACTTCTCAAACTTCTAGTCTTCCTACATTACAAAGAAAAATGCAAGCAAGTACAAATTGATATACCTCAGTGTGGTTAGAAATATCTGAAAGTACAAAGAGTAAAATGAGAGACTTTATGGAGATAGCATAATTAAAGCAAGCTTTCTAGGATACCAGAATATTAGGAAATCCTACGTGGGGGGTAATTTCTGAATGCGTGCCTGTCTCCGGAACCAAAGGGGAAAAGAGCTGCTTTTCCAGCACCATGGACAGCTCAGCAGCTAAAGGGTTGTTCCTTGGACAGCCTGAACAAAGTCCTGTCGATTTGATAGCATCGGCTCTGTGAAGCCCAGGGGACCTGACCTGACCTTGTAATGCTCACTCGTAGAGGAACGTAAATTTAAAATGGCATTGGAGTTGCATTAAATGCTTATTCAGGGGGTTTCATTAGCGTCAATAAGTATGACACATTCGAAATTATTGATTTTTTTATTTTTCTCAATTTAGAACTGGGAGAGGCCCAATTAATTACTGCAAAGTGCCTTTACACTGCTTTCTCTCTATCTCTGTTAAAGCCCATTTCAATAATTACCACAGTTGAGTTTCATTAATCTAGTTGCTTTAGTGCACAATCCTCCTCCCCCAGTGCTGTTTCCCAAACTCAGCTATTCAGTGTA
The DNA here is from genome assembly GCF_963259705.1 of Myotis daubentonii. Lineage (NCBI taxonomy): Eukaryota > Metazoa > Chordata > Mammalia > Chiroptera > Vespertilionidae > Myotis > Myotis daubentonii. The sequence goes on along the minus strand of NC_081844.1, from coordinate 87,710,323 downwards.
TGGCTACCCCTCCTCTGTGATGATAAGGACCAAATGGAAATCCATAGATGCTAACTAATCCTGTAGCTATTGAAGAAGGGGCCTTAGGGAGACAAAAAGCTGACTCATAGATTGGAGAGAGTAGAACACTGCTGTTGTACAAGCTATATCTTCCCTCATCGGCCTGAAGACCAGAAAGGTATCATGAGGAACATAAACTGAGGCAGCTTGAGTTCTGGGCACCGTTCCTACAGTCATTTTTTCATGCAATGGATCTTTGATTTTTAGTGCTGGGATGGGAGAATGAGACTAACTCTATGGTCTAAGCTTTTGTAATAGATTTAACCTCACATTCCATAAGGTTTTTTTAATCATCAGTAAATTAGGCTGTTATCAGATTTTACATAATTACATATATCCAACCCGATCCTGCGCTCTGTAACTTCCTGTGGCATTGGATAAAGGGGAATCTGTGGCTCAGCTGTTTTAAAGTGAGAAAGAGGAAAAATGAATTCATTGGGAGAGAGCTTGGAGTTTGTGCCTGGATTTACTTGACAGGACCATCAACCACTGGAGAGCCAGGCAGGAAATGGGTTCCCAGCCCTAATTCAGATGGCATTATAGCATAAGTTTGACTGAATCTTTTCCAATTTTACTTTCTACAATTAACCGGAAATGAGGCAGTAGAGACAACTATTCAACTGGGTTTTAGAGTCACTCTGCTAGATTACAGGTGGGCTGCTGGATGCTGTTATTGCATTACATGATTAGGCAGAAAATTCAGGAGGATGGGGAGTAAAACTATCTCAACCTTCGGCTTGAAAAGAATGTGTATGTGGCATGGCTAATTGAATTCATTTCCAGGATTTTTAACTTTCAAGGATATTAGGCACTGTGATATTAGAAACAAGATTTCTAGATCATTTTAAAGTTAATCCTGGAAATTGAACTACTTTAAAGATTCCTTCTTCTTCTCCTCTTCCTCACCTTTTACTCTTTATGTATATATCCTCTAAGTTAACTCTCTGGGAACAGAGAGAGAGAGTCCACCATGCGCAGTGATGTGCCGGCTGTCAGATAAAATCTCCAGATTGAAACCAGAACGGAGGGCTGAGCTCCAAGTTGGAGAAGAAGCATGTGTGACCTCTTGGTTCAAATGGAGGGAGTGTCTCCAAATAGTCTCCTTTGCCAAAAGACTCAGCTTTCCTTGGAAATAAAGAGAAACAACTCCTTTGTTCTCAAAGATATATGAATGGTGTTTAGTATTGTCTCACTTCTTCCTATGAGTTCTAATTTTGGGGGCTGTATTGCTTTTAGTTTCTAGGATGTTCTATCAGTCTAGGTTGCAAATGAATAGGATTTCTGTGGGTGTTTTACTGGTGATGAAGGAAGCTTATTCATACATCCTTTCAGCAAATGTTTTCTGAATGTCTACCAGGTACTGTTCTAAGTGCTAGAGATAGACCATTGAGCAAAATCAACAAATTCTCTCTCTGTTCTCATAGACATTATATTCTCATGGGAAGAAGGCTAAAAATAAATAAGAAATTTACTATGGAGATATTAGAGCAAGTTCAAGATAGAATGGAGAATACAGGCAGTGGGGAGTCCACATTAAGTAGAATAGACAGTGAAGGGCTTGACACCAAGACCTAAATAACAGAATGGCACTAAGATGGGGGAAATCTAGGGAATGAGGACTCTCCGAGAAGAATTAGCTCATGTAAAGACCCAGAGGCAGTAATGTGCTTGGAGTATAAGGGGCAGAAGGCCAGTGAGACCTGAGCATAATGAATAAAAAGAAAGAGTGACAACGGATGTAGGCAGGATACAGACCACATAGAGGCTTAGAAGCTGTGACAAGGAGAGTGGTTTTATTCTGAGGCAGTATAAAGTTATTGGAGGGCTGAGAATCAGGGAACGACATAATCTGATTTATGCTTTCCAAAAGATCTCACTTTCAAATTTGTGTTCTCATCTGCAAGGCTTTAAATTGGGGATCCTGACCTGTTCTGGCATTTTACTGACCTGTGATTTTACAAACTTCTCTTCTTGTAAAATAAGCATATTTTAAACAGTGCCCAGCACAGTGCAAATGATTGGACAGCCATATCATTTTTGGATGGACTCATTTTCTAACATGTGAAACAAAGTTTTACATGTCATGTAATATTTAAAGGCCAAGCTTTAGTCTGACCCGGGCCACTGAGTTACTGTGTGTGCTGAGCAAAACTACTTAAGTTCTCAATCTGCATTTTCCCATGGGTAAAATGGGGATGTTGGTACCTACTTTGCTTACCTCTCATAAATGGTGTGACAGTATACTTGAATATGCTTTTTACAAAATTGAAGGGGCTGGAAGCTAAATCCATTCATGCAATAAGCATGTATTAAGTGTGGGTCACCAGTGATTTACATAGGTTTAATAATAATGGTTGGCATTTGATTAGGTTTAACTAGGTGTTAGGTTATATATATATATATATATATATATATATATATATATATATATATATATATATATATATATAATTATTATTTCAGAGAGGAAGGGAGAGGAAGAGAGAGAGATAGAAACATCAATGATGAGCATGAGTCATCGATTGGTCACCTCCTGCATGCCCCGCACTGGGGATCCAGCACGGTCAGGTATGTGCCCTGACTGGGAATCGAACTGTGACCTCCTGGTTCATAGGTCAATGCTCAACCACTGAGCCACACCGGCCAGGCTCACATTTATTTCTTGAGGCTCTGCCAATCCTTATGTTTTTAATCATTTGCAAAGAATCTTATTGTGACAAGAGGAGACCTCTCCACATAGCCCACTGAAAAATTATGGAGACAAAAGATCTTTATCTGACAAAACAGAAGAAGCAGGAGAGCAAGAGCTTGATGCTGAAAGTGATGAATCAGCCCAGACTTGCAGAATTTTTTTGGCCCCAAAATAGTTCCTTTTCAAAATATATTATTCAGAGCAAGGCTTGAGCAAGAGAAAGAATTAGAGCTGATTTCCAGCTGGAGTTTTGTGCGGGAGCAGAAAGCCTACATTGATTTGTAGGCATAACTGACCTTGGTAGGAGTGTTCGATCTTCAAATGAAGAGAAGGCCATCCGTGGGTTCTTGAGAGTGGGGGGATGAGATGACATAATCACTCTTTACAGCAAACTGCACTTAATTCCTGTTCAGACACTTTTAAAGGTATGATCTCAATCCAATCCCAGATATTATCCCTATGTACAGGGAATTCAAAACTCAAAGATTACATGATTGGCTCAAGGTCACCCCAGGCATCAGTAACAGAAGATGGACTAAAACCCATATCCCCTGACTTCCAGGCCAGCATCTTTTCTGTTGGCTACCTGTTAAACAATGTCAAGCTGCCTTACTTGCTCTATGGTCTTGGCCAACTCACTTAGTCTCTCTAAGTCTCAGATTTCTCACCTGAAAAATAGGAATAATGAAAAAACATCTTTGTGTCACTGATAACACTGAATAACCTAAGATGCACAGGGAAAGTATCTGCATATAGTAGGTACTCAGAATATGTGAATTCCCTTGAACCAGCCAGGCTGATATTGCTAATGCCTCTCAAAGATATTTTCAATAAAACTGTACTGGGTTATAAATCTCAGGAGTGTCTATGTGGAATGAGAGTGAGGAGAAAATCTAGACTATCAACCAAGTGAAGGGAGGCACAGACTGAGTTGGAAGCACTGCAAAAATCTCCATGATTTTCCTGCACCTATTTTTTTTTTTTTTTTGCACAGATAGATGTCCTTAGATTTCAGTTTATTAATTCATTCAACAGATATTATTTGGATATCTCATGTGCCAGACATGATTTTGGGTACTAGGGATATACAGCAGCTAAACAAGACAGCTTTGTTCCCTGCCTTCATGTACTTTGAAATCAAGTGGGAAAGATAAACCTTCATCAAATATTGCAGAAAGAATATAAACTTCCAAGTCTGAAGGCCTCTTTCTAACGGAGTCATCTTAAGCTGTGTTGGGATAATCTGGCTTAGCCTTGTGTGATCTAGGAAGGCTTCCCTGAGGAAGTGACCTTTAAACTAAGGCTTGGGGGTAAAGCAGCCATGCCAGATAGAAGGAGCAGCATAAATCAAGGCCATGGGGTAGAAAGGCAACCATCACATTGGAGTGGGACTGAGTAGCATGAGTAAGTGGGAGGATGGCATCAGATGTGGCCAGGAGAGAAGTGGGGACCGAATCAGGCAGGAAAAGCTTTTGTGAAGTTCTAAGCAGGGTGTGGATGTGTCAGATTTGATGATGGCATAGCCACCTAAAGGGGCATGTACACAACTCAGGTGACTCAGTCTATCCCTTGGCCAGTGGTTCTCAACCTTCCTAATGCCACGACCCTTTAATATAGTTCCTCATGTTGTGGTGGCCCCCAACCATAAAATTATTTTCGTTGCTACTTCATAACTGTAATTTTGCTACTGTTATGAATCGTAATGTAAATATCTGATATGCAGGATGTATTTTCTTTCTTACAAATTGAACATAATTAAATCATAGTGATTAATCACAAAAACAATATGTAGTTATGTGTTTTCTGATGGTCTTAGGTGACCCCTGTGAAAGGGTCGTTCGACCCCCAAAGGGGTCGCGACCCACAGGTTGAGAACCGCTGCTCTAGGCAATAATCTCCTAACTCCAAAGCCACAGGGAAGGATTTAAGGAATCATGAATCTGAGTGACTAGCAAGGGAGATGAGTACAGTTCCTTCAAGGTCAAATATACTAATAGGAACCCACCAGGCAAGCTGTGCCTATGCGTGTGGATTTATATGCTTTCAGTGTTTTCCTAGAAGCAGTAGAGTGCGGGTGCGATCCTGCTGATTCTTCTCCTTCCACAGTTTTCTCCCTTTTTATATGCTTATTTGTGGACTCACTTATTCATTCATCCAACATATAAGTTAATTTATAATCTAGTTGGAGATAAAAGATATAGTCAATAAATTACAAGATTGAAGGAGGTGAATACCATAAATATAAGAAATGGAGTAGAGGTTTCAGAGGAAGAGAGGGTCACCTCTAGTTTGTTAGGAGGAGGCCAGAGGTGGACAGTGACCAGGAAAGGACTTATGGATGAGGCAACATTTGATGTGAACCTTGAAGGATGCAGGAATAAATAAGCAGATGGAGAGAGAACAGGGAAAGAGAGCAATGAGAGTGAAGACAGAGGAAGTATAGGATGAATGGAATAAAAAGTTCAGTTGAATTTTAACCTCTGTGAAGGAAAGGTCTTAGAAGATAGGTGAGGGTCAGGTCTGAGAAGCTGCAAAGGCTTCTAAACAGAGTTCCTGGATTTCAAACATGGGAAGCTGTATGCACTTTTCAACTGGGAAGTGGTGTGATTAAAAGGTGAGGAATCAGCTGGGGGTGAGGAGTGGGAGATGGATGGCACATGAGCACCAAGCCCACGGTATGAATCCACTGAGTCCAGATCTTGCCAAGCATAAGTATAGCCTAGCAGCGGTCGCCAACCTGTGGTCCATGAGGTCCAAAAGATTGGCGACCGCTGGCCTAGAGTATTAGTATAGTCCTGAGTCCCACTCCAGTCATTGAGGAGCATGCATGGGGCTATCGTATTTGGATTTGTTTTAAGCTCTCTAGTTGATCTTAATGTAGCCAACATTTGGAAACCACCCTTCTATACCATTCTACATGCAAGCCAAGCCTCACAGCAACCATCTAGGCCAGTCAAGTTGCTGAAAGTACCAGCAAAGTCTTTCTGTGCCTGTCATGGTCATGAACTAGGTCACTTTAGAGGGCTCTTGGAAGCCAAAGCCATGATCTGATTTGATCATTTAAAATTGATACTAACATAAATTATTATGAAATGGGTGGCAGAAACATTTGACTATGTATTAAAGAGATGAAACCACACAGAGGTGCACAAAGAACCTTCTGTATACACCAAGTTGTTAATAATAATCACTCTGGAGAAGTGAGCTTGGGGCTGGGGGCAGACTTTTATTTTACATGTTTCCATATGTTTAAAACATGTTTCACAATAAGCAAACATTGCTTTAGTCATCATAAACCCTAGTTAGACTTATTTATTTTTATTTTTTAAATATATATTTTATTTCAGAGAAGAAGGGAGAGGGAGAGGGAGAGGGAGATAGAAATATCAATGATGAGAGAGAATCATTGATCAGCTGCCTCCTACATGCCCCATACTGGGGATTGTGCCCCAAACCAGGGCATGTGCCCTTGACCGGAATCAAACCCAGAACCTTCAGTGCTCAATAGATAGGTCGATGCTCTATTTATTGAGCCCAAACCAGCTAGGGCTAGAGAGACTTTTAAGCAACAAAATATGACCTTTGCAAATCATGTTCCAGTATCCAGGTAGAAGAGAAAGACGGCCTCTGTCCTCAGTGGTGACCGGGCTACACTATGAGTTTCTGTATCAAAGGATATCCAGATTGGATAGTAAAGAAAAAATGTCTTAGGCTTTCTGGTTGATGATACTGGGAATGTTTACCTTGGGAAAGACAACGTTTGCAAGATTAGGTACCTTGAATGTCATTCTGATTGAGTTTTCAGATGACTCACAGCTGGGAGGAGGAGCCAGAACTGAAAGATCTTGGCAGTCTAGATTGATGGGCCAAATCTAAAAATAACACGAATGCATGGGAATTGCTGCAATATCTTCCCTGAAGTCTGACAGAGCCACCTGCATGCAGGCAGGGAGGGGAGTGGCCCTGAAGAGCAGTTCATCAGAACAAGCCTTCAGGGTCTTAGTTAACTGTAAGAGTGAGTCAAAAAGAATGCTGTGGCTGCCAAGAGAAGGCGTGTCTGGCAGCATTAACAGAAATCTGTCCTTTGATTCTTAACCGGTGGTATGCATCAAAGTCACCTACGAGTCTATTTACACATATGCTCAGTCCCAACCCCACCCCAGCCTGACTGTATTCCAGTCCCTGGGGAGGAAGGGCTGGACTAAGCACATGGAGTTTGGATATGCTGACCCCATATAGGCCTCTGATTTTTCAAAATTGATCTAGATCAAGGGAGGGACCATCTCAGACTCTATCATGTTAAAGGATCTACAATTTTTAATGATTTTTGAGAATCATGTTAAAAGAAAGCAATAGCCTGCGCTTTTATTTCTGATTATGGAAGTAATTTTTGGATAATATTAGTTTTCATTTCAATTTGCCACCTTATTCAAATTGGTTTTAAATAAAATCGTTTAACTAAAATTAGGATTGTGTCATATGCAATGTATTGTAATGTGACTTCTTCATTTGATATTCCAATAGGAACATTTTTCTGTGTTCTTCAAGGTGATTTGTAATAGTCGTGTAAACTGTCCATAAGGATATGTACCAAAGTTAACCAATTTCCCATTATTGTATATCTTTTCCCAAATATTTCACCATTATTAAACACAACGTACCAGTGTGTGTGGTACTACACTTTGAAGAGGAATATTGTTGACTCAGTGGAGTGGCCAGATTGGTGGCAGTTTTGTAATCTTGATGTAAGGAACAGCTGAAAACTGTATTTGAGTAATATTTTGTGGGGTCGGATGGTGTAGCAAATATTTTCAAATATTTCAGGGAAATCAAACAAAAAGAATTCAATTTGTTTTGCTAGCTTTGCTCAAAGGGACAATTGGATGAAATTCCAAGGAAGCAGCTTTAGGAGAAGGTAATGAATTTTCAAATAATTACGTTTTGAAGGTCTTGCCTACCCCACCCTTGGGGATGCTGGAGGGTGAGTTAGAATTTGTAAATGAAGTAATAGAGGAGATTAGGAGATTCAAATTTCTATTACAGGGTGAGAAAGTGGGTTTAAAAAGAAGTGCAAACTCCAATGGCCCAACCTACAACACAACAGTAAATGGGTTTGTTCAGCTAATGGACTTTTCTAAAACAATTTGAATTCAAATGCCCTTAGGCAGAACATTTGCTCCTTAATTAGCCACCAACCACCCCCCTCCTCATTATTTTACCTGCCTGGGCTCCGGAAGGCTTTTGAGTTTACCACCCCTAGTGGATACTAACTAAATCCTTTGATGCTATGATTATCATTCATTCATTCAAATGCTTATGGAGTCAGCACTTCCTGTGTGCTGACTATTGTGTGAGCTGCTGGAGATAACAGTGACCCTGACCGGCATCTTCTCCCTCAACCAGCTTGCTGTGGGAGGGGGTGGTGTTGGAAGACTAAGGTTTAGAAGAGGACTATAGGAACTCAACTAAGAAGGGGTCTTCCATTCAAAGACAGCAAACAGCATTTGAAAGGTTGATCAATTATAAAATTAACATTGTCCAAAAAAAGGGAACTAAGGAATTTAGAAGGTTTTTTCCTGTCTTCCTTTCTTTCAGTGTATATTTCAATTCTGTTACCCATAATTGAAAGCACTTATTGCGTGTACGCTTTGTGCTAACTAGACTCTTGCTGAGTGCTCTATGTACAACAAGTCCATTCAACCTCATGGTACTCTCCGCTTTTGTAGAGGCGAAGACGGAGGTTCAGAGAGTGAACACAGCTTGTGCTTGGTGTGCTCCCAGTTAGGGCTTGAACCACCATAGTCTGCGCCTTTTCCTGATTGTCATGTCCTGTCTTCTCTGCCCTTGCCACTCTGGTCCCATCTTACCAGGACTCTTCCCTCTGGCTCTCTCCATTTCTGTCCCTAGTCACTCCTGGATTCTGCTCTTCTTGCGGCTGGACAAAGGCACACTTTGCCCACCACTTCTCCTTCCTGCTGCATAAACAAGTCCCCTTATCTTTTGATTATTCAGCTATTTGGAAGCCAAATACATTCAGGTGGCAGATTTTCTAATAACCAGAGTAGCAGCAGAGCAGAGCAGTGGAAAATGGGAGGTTTTGATTTTGAATTAGGAGGTGGATTTTTTAAAGGAAGTGCTTTATTGATGCTGAGAAGTTTTAAAAATTGTCTTCCCATATGGCTCTTTTCAACCCACTGAAGACTCAGCAGCTGCTGGCACTCAGTCGGATTTGTCCCCACTGAACAGAACAACACAGTGAATCTCGCCTCTTAAGCATAGCTGCCTCTTATTTCCACCCAGAAGGCATCTCATTTTTGGAGTGACATGATACTTGGAATAAAGGTATAGGAAATAGTGCTTGGAGAAGCTGCTCCTGAATTCTGGTGTGACATTTTCCAAAATCTATTTTCAAATAATTAGACCCCCAAATTCTTGGTGTCAAATTTGAGTTGGTATGTGGGCTCTGCATGTGTGTATAAACGGAAAGTTTTTTTAAAAAATAAATGGCTAGATTTATTAGGTGTTTTCTATGCATCAGGCACTGTTCCATACTATCTATATCTATACATCTATATGCTATTGGACACCAGAAAAGATGTTATTGGACAGTCCTCGGAGTTGGAGGGAGAGGGCTATGCCTTCCTGGGTTCTTGTCAGTCTCGTGAGAAAGATTTCAAGTAAGTGACAGACAGATAATAGCGTTGTAACAAAGCAAGTGAATTTATTAAAAATACATTTGGCATATAGCATAAGTGGGCCACCCAGCTAATCTGAGTGTGTGCCCAGTGGGGGCTCAAGAGGTTTATACCCCTCTTCCTATAGGTTTCAAAGTTCCTCTGCCAGATATTTTGGGCAGCAGATTAGGTTTCAAATTCCCTCTTTTACTCTGTTGTAGTTTCTCTTGGAATGTTTGTACATATACCTGGTCATCTTGTTTGGCAAGTCCTGAGACGGCCAACTTCTTTGTTCAGTGGGTGAGATAAAACTCTTCCCTTTTTTTCCTTCCCCTGCCCCCTGCCTTAGCAGTTCCAGGGTGATTTATGTATTCTCTGGTTAAGGAGGAAAGTTATTAATCATTTGCTCTCAAGTGACATGGGTTGAGAACGATAAGATTTTGTGATTCACAAGCTGGCTGCAAGCTGCCCAAACTGTTTGGCCTTGTTTAATTTTCTTGTCTCAGTTTCCCTATTCCACTTGCCCAGAAATTTTTCTAGTTTCTTGCTATCCTGCTACATATATACACATATGTACACATATACATATATACACAGACACACACTGCAATATACTAGTTTATTTAATCCTCAGAAGACCCTTGTGAAATTATTGCTGTTCTCATAAGTTCAGTTCAAACAAGATGACTTACCCAAACATACGCAGCGAAGTATTAGAACCAAGGCTTCTCAGGTCTTCTGGACTCCGTAATGCTCACTTCCACACCTGGATGAAGAGGAATGAGGTTATTTTGACGCAGGGCTGGGGGACCTTTTTTCTGCCAAGGATCATTTGGGTATTTATAACATCATTCACAGGCCACACAAAATTGTCAAGTTAAAAATGAGCCTGCTATCTTTGGTCAAATATTCAATTAACTCACCCCTAATGCCTGGGCAGGGCCAGACCAAATTATATGGCCCACAGGCCGGACGTTGCCACCCCTGCTCTGACAAGTGAAACACCACATATGTAGTTTTTAGACCTTTTCAAACCCTTTCACCTATATTTGGATTTTATGCCTACTTGTAAGGCCAGAGAGTCAGGTTTGTTTTGAGCTAAAAGGAAACTAAGATCCAGAGAGGCAGTGAGACCTTTCAAACATCACAGAGCTAACGAGTTAGTCATAAAAGCCTAAACTTAGCCCAGGTCTCCTACGGCCCAGTTCCTGGCTTCATGCAGATGAGAAGGTTGATTTCTGATCCCTGCAGTTAAATTGGACAATTCCTCATCTCAACTTCACCACTGACTAGAAATTCACTTAACAAATATTCACTGAATTATTACTGAATACTTTCAGGAACTATGCCAGGCCGTAGCAGGGCAGTGATGGTCATTGTAGATCTGTCCTGTGATCATAAATTTACCGTCTAGTGGGGAAATCAAACAATTGGACAAGAATTGCTATAAAGGTTGATGGGCCTGAAGGGAGCAGGAGGATGGAAAGCAGGTCTAAGGTTCTAGAGAAGGAGAAGGGTAGCCAGGTGGGAGTGGAGGTAGAGACAGTTTTACAGACAGGAGGAATATTTTGAGCAGACAGATGAGCCAAGGACAACACTTAATATGGACTAATCCAGCAGAGCCCTAGAGATTCAAGGCCAGCAGCTGAGAAATTGGGGCGACTCCACAGTGACATCAATACACCTTGCTTGGCAGACAGCTGCAGGTTCAAATACCGGCTTCAGCTTTCCCAAGCTGTGCAGCTTTGAGCGTGATCTTGGATGTCTCTGAGTTTCCCCATTTGCAAAGGGAGATGTAACTGTAAGTGGTTGCCAGGTTAATCATCAGGCTTGCAAATATTAAATGCAAAGCATTCAACCTAGTCCCAGCAAAAGGCACACTGCCCACCAGCTGCTCCAGCCTGAAACATGGGAGTCACCTGAGTCCTGATTTTTCCTTACCCCGGCCCCACACAACAGGTCGCTGGCAAGTCCTCTCTGTACTCCTCCAGAATATCTTGAAAATTCCTCATTTATCTCTGTCTGCACTACTACAGTGTGAGTCCAAGCCAAACCTGACCTCCCACCTAGACTGAGAACACAGCACCTACCCACTCTCCCTGCTCCCACTCACAGTTCCACCCCGACCTCAATCTTTACACATCAGCTAGAATGAGCTTTTAAAAACATGCAGTACACGTCATATTGCTGCTTCAAACCCTCCCTTGTTCTTAGTAGAAAACCTAAACTCCCTATTAAGGCTGGCCCCGTACTATCTGGCTTCCGGCCGCGTCCTGGCCCATCTCCCACTCCTCCCTCACAATCCCTGCCTACCCTGGCCAGCTGCTTCCTCCTCAGGTCACAGCTGACATACCTCCTCCTCAGAGAGGGGCTTCTCCAACCACTTATTAAACAAAGCCCTCCATCCTAATTTCTACCACTGCACCTCATTTCTTTCATTTCCACCATTATTACAATTCGCCATTAGATGTGTCTTTGGGTGCTTACTAGATTGTCTAGCTCCCTTGCTAGGCTGAGAGCGCTACAAGACCGAATTGTTCGGTTAGGGAGCCGATGGATCATAGCACCTGTCCAGCACAAACTAGGCACTTGGTAAACATTGTCTAGATTAGAGAAATGTAAGTGAGTCTTCAATAAAAAGTAGCTATTGTTGTTCATGAATACCCATCAGAGAGGATGTTACGGTGTGTCTTATGAGCATTCACTAAGAATTTATTTCTGTCCCCATTCATTGCCTCAATTTCCAAGGCTGACAGCCCAGCAGAAGGCTTTTACTTGATGGAGAAGGGGATGATTATACTGTGTCAGTGGGACCACTGGCGGGAACTGCCCCCAAAGCCCCTCAACATTGCATTGGTACATGACACCATTTCCAGGCAAATCCTCAGTATGATTTCTCTGAGACTCTGGGACCCAGGGACATTCATCACTGGAGAAGTGGGTGCTCATACACATTCGTGCGTTAGCAGCTGGTATTTCTGCCTCGAGGATTTTACATTTACAAGGTAATAATAAAAGCGGTATTAGAAACCTGCAGATGGCCTGTCCAATAGAGATAAATGTTGATTACAAACTCCAACATGGAAGTGGGATCGACGAGAAGTGTTACCGGGTAATTTAAGGCCCCTCGCGGATGTCCCTGGAGATACCTTGGCCAGTCAGTTCTGTTTTATTTCAGGGAGGACATAAAACTCTGCTGGTTGGACTTTTTTTTTTCTCCTGACAGAAATGAGTTGTCATGATGAATCATCAAGGCCAAGGCTGCAAAGCTGGCACCGCACACCAAAGCCCGATTCTCCCTGTGAATGTGGTCTTTGAACCTGAAATCAGGGTCAAGTTTTCGGGCTCTCATCTTATTGGACAGACAGGGCCTCTCTTACCCTTAGTGGAGGGGTGCTGAGCTGGCTCTTTAAGAGTGTGCATTTCAGAGTCTGATCAGTACTCGGAAGTAGTAAAATGAGGGACAAAGCCAATGACAGAGTAATAATTTTCAGCAATTTGATTCTCTAAAACAACACTATCCTGTAGAATTTGCACTGGTGGTGGAAATATTCTGTGTCTGAGCTGTGTGACATGGTAATCACTCAGCATATGTAACTGCTGAGCACTGGTGATGTTGCCAGTGCAATGAGGAACTGAACTTTTAATTTCATTTAAATTTGCATGGCTGCTGATAACCGCCTTGGACAGCAGAGGAGCATAGTCTGATTGGAAGAAGAGTAGCTTTGATATGCAGGACAAAAAGGCTGAATGGGAATACCAAGGGATAGTGGCTGGGAGGGCATGTACCATGATGGTTGAGTACACATACTCCAGTGTGTGATAGATCTGGGTTCAAATCCCAGTTCGGCCAAGTTTCAGCTGTGTGATCTTGGGCAAGTTACTTAACTTCTCCCAGATTTCCATTTCTCATCTGTAAAATGAGGCTAAAAATAGAACCTACTTCCCAGGGCTGCTTTACATCTTAAATGAGATACAATCTGCAAGCACAATTCTGTCTTACTACACTTGGTGTAGTATCTTTTCATATGAAGATGGACCCTCTTGTGTACCTAAACCCATCCTGGAGCTGCTGATAGTGAAATGAATTTGTGGCCTCTGCCTATCAGATCTAGGTCCCAAAGCCACATATTTTGGGGTCCCAGCTTGGGTGAGCCCACTAACAAAGCTTTCCCCTTGGGACACGTCCACTGTGCATAATCTGTTTGTTGGGATGCTTGGTGAGCCAGTAAGGTACCCTTTAAATAAAGTACCACTTTCAAATCAATTCATGTTTCTCCAGTCATATGGAACTTAACCATGTTCCATTGCTTTCAATACATTCCTTACCAAGGTTAATACCAACACTGGACTGATGAATAGGAGGGCCTTGACTAGCACAAAAACTGAAGTGCATTCGATGATGTCACTTTGCCATCTTCTGCCTAAATTATCTTCTTAGATAAATGGAAAAGATGTATCTGCTTTCCATTTTCAAAGCCATTGATTTTTGCTGCAATTAGAGAATGAAGAGCTAGGCCAGGCAAGATTCTTTCCTGCTTTTAAAAACAGCCTTCAAGGATCCCAGCTGCTTTATGGGCTTTCTCCAGTGCCAAGGGTGGGGGGATGAATGTTCCTTGAGTCAGCATGCCATCATCGCTGGGGGCATCTGGGGGCTACGAAAAGGTCCGCAGATGACTTCGTGCTCAGATAACTTAGGGTCCCCATAGGGTTCCCAGTCTTCAACTTGCCTCGTAACGAGAGCCGTGGATATTTCTGAACACAGTTTGACCTGCATTCTATTGATCTAATCACCTGCCTAAGCACTGTCTGCAATTAAATCCTTCTCCTTGCAATAAAGTTAATCTCTTCCCGACACATAAAACCTGACCCCCACAGCTGGAGCGAGGAGAATGGCTGTTGTTTTTGCTACCATCTTGGGACCCGAGAGCTCTGTTCCGAAGGCTGGAGCAACTCCTGTGGCTTGGGGGGTGGCACCCTCCCTGACTTCAAGTGTGACAGTGCTTTTCTTCCCTTCCAGACGCCTCCACCAGGCTGCCTTGTTCCTGCTCAGCCTCATTTCTTCTCCAGAGCCCAGCAGGGGGTGTGAACCACACTGCACATTATGCTCTTCCTCCAGCAACCTGCTGCTTGTGTTGTCAAGGCCGTTAGCACACACTTTGCAATTACTCTGTTGGCCCCTTTTTGTTCCAGTTTGAAGAGATTAGTGTCCATCACATAAAGAATTCAGTTTGGAAAGGCCACAATCTCTGCCCTACCTTCAGCTCAGCCTTTCTAAGGGACTTGGTTTGCTTCTCGACAGACCTGATTTTGGCTTTCTAAACATGAGGAGATTCTTTCATTCACTTGGCAAATATTTATTGAGTGATTAGTCACAACCCTGGCTGTCAAGATGTTTACGAGTGTAACTGGGAAGAGAGCCCATTTAAAAGGCAAGGGCCAGGAGTTGGGGGTGGGAGGGAGGCCAGCGGCAGGACCTTGAACTTTGTACACAGGTGGCTTGGGTTCCAGTTCCAATTTTGCAAATGCTAGTCATGACACCTGAGCAAGTTACTGTTCTTCACTAAGCCTCAGTTTCCTCATCTTCAAAAATACAAATAAAAATTCCTATTTCATTTGGGTTTTGTGCGGATAAAATAAAATGATGTACTTTAAAATGTCTATAACAATGCCTGACACATAGTAAGTGCTCAATAAATGTTACTTATAATTGTCACCTTGTTTAATCCTCACAACTGTATGAGCCAGGTCCTCTATTTCCCCCCACTTTACAGATGGGAAAACTGAGGCAAAATAATTTGCCAAAGGTCGCATAGCTTATAAGTGGCAGGCTTAAACACAGGAGTGCCTAACATTACATTAATATTTCTTACCATTATCCCAGGCAGACTGAGCTAAGCTTTCCTTATATTTTCAGAAGCTACATATATCACGAGGTTATTGAGAAAATTTGCTATTTCTGTTAATGATGACTCAAATTAAGCCACATGACTTAGCTGGAATACAACATTTTTCAAACATTCATTCTATTGCAGTTTTTTTTCCTCCTGGTATCCAGTGAGTACTTCTCTTCACATAGAGAATTTTTATTAAATGCCTAATTAAAACTGGTTGGATTCTCACTTATAACAGTTTTCAGTTCTGAATTTAAATCTAATGATGTGTTGAAATATTAATGACCTTTATCTATAAAAGTGTCTCCATTGTACTAAAGTTAGCAAATGTAGCTGATAGTACTCAGCACTGGAACATTCCCTTGCACAAGGTGTTTGCTGGGGTTTGCGTCCTTTTAAAGATGGGTTTTATGCAGCCCTGACAAATAGACAAAGTAGGAAACTTTTGCATCACAAATAGCCTGGGGATTTGGTCTCCCAATAAAAACTTTAAAAGTGCTCTAATTCAAGCTAAGTAATAATAGCTGTAAAGCATTTAGAGGAATTGACAGTGTTAGGCATGGTCTATGGTGTAAAAATGTTTCTGCGAGGTAGCATTTGTGTCAAATGGAGCTAAGTTCATTCCGACTCTCTCTGTGAATCCTACCTACTATTGCATGAGCATTCCTATGGCTCTGGTTTTATTGATGGGGACAGTGAAGACAGGAGTAAAATTTATCTGAGGCTTAATTCTACTAGTAATAGGTTGGACTCCTTCCAGTTTCCCAGAAGTCCTTTGGGTTCAAAGCACTTGCATAACTCATGCTGGCTTCTGAGCCTTGAGGCATAACAGAAGGCTGGGTCTCTTTGTGTGTGTGTCCTTTGAGGAATGACCTTGATACAGACTTGTCCCACCCCCACCATGACTTGGAGTGTCCAAGCTGAGGGACAATTGTTTACCAGCCTGCTGACAGAGCCCTACTTGTAGAAGTCCCATGTCTTCTCTGGCTAAATAACTGGGACCATATGTTCAGGGCCCAAAGCTTGGGATTTATTTTTTTTTCAGAGCAAGTTCAAATGTGCCTATTTGCATCACCTGGGGATATTGAAATTCCAACCCCAAGTTCATTTTCACATAACTCATTATCTTCCCTTGGATTTGGTACTTAATATGAACTTTGGCAACAGATGGAATGAGATGATGTTCCAAGAGCATTTACTGATTCTTTTGTGCTTACAAATACACACACATAGTGATCATTTGCACTCAAATGAAACTTCCAGAGCCAGGCAGTGCCCTCAGGTATTCATTTGCCACCCCCTGTTGAGTTCTCGGGTAGAATTTAATTATCCAACAAATTTGGGGGTAGCTGTGCCAGATGTTGGGTATTGACCCAGACATTTCAGATGGAAGGATCTGATGCATCCCAGAGAGAGCAGGGAAAGCAGATTTGAGAGGTGGGACTCTCAAAGGGAAAAAAGAGGCATGAAATTGGGGGGGGGGGCGATGGGGGAGCAGCTTGAAATTGGTGATTTCCTCAGAGCCAGATGGTAAACCTTAAGCCCCAAGAACCACTAGGCATTTGTGAAGGTCATTGAGGAAGGTCCCTGACCTCTGTTAGACACAAAGAACCTCATAGTTTAGAACCAGTTGAGGGCCCAGCTTTTGTCTGTTCACAATAAAAATTATCCTGTTGACTTGAATGACAGACACATGCAGCTGCTCCTTCCTCATTCCAGCATGGTTTATGGGGGCTGCTTGGAGCACTAACTAATCTTTGAATTCGGCCTTATCTACAGAGAAGTTATTGTAATTGTAATGTGTTATTAATAATATGTGTTAATAGTATGACATTGATTAAATGGGAATTCTCTACTAGGCCCTGTGCTAAGCACCTGTGCATCCCTTTGGTTCTCAGAACAACCTTATGCAGGAGAAAATCGTAATTTTCCCATTTTGGGAGGAGTGAATAAAGCTCAGTCTTACAACATCACTTCATGAGGTCCAACACCTAATAAGAGGCAGAGGCAAACAGACTGGCTCCACAACCCATGCGTTCCCCCATCATCCTCAGAGCTGAAATTGACTTCCCAATGGGAGGAATTCTGCCCTGCTCAAAGGTCCCTGTAGGGGCCCTATTTTGTGCCCTGTGTCATCCCCACCCAATCCAAATACAACTGATATAAACACAGCCAATCAAAAGGCTGGCTTGTGACTGCTGATATGGCTTAGAACCAACCCCACCCCCACCCCCACCACCAAAAGAAAGAATGAATGAAAAGAGAGAGAGCTGAGCCTACCAGATTCCTTCTCTTGGAAATTTAGACTGATAAATACCATCAAGCTATTTAACTTTGAGAGCTTAAGATGAAATGAAATCAAGTTGAGATCAAGTTGGGGTTATGAAGTACTGGGGCAGCAGTGATTAAGAGTAAGCAGAGCAATTCATTTGGTTGAGAGAGCATCTCAGTACACAAATAGAGAAGCAGAGGGGTCATGAGAAAAGAAAAAAGTAGCCAGTAACCAGTAGCCATGGATGTTCAAACCTGGATGCTTTTCTGGTTCCAGTCCATGGGGATTCTTACTTTATATAACTATGAGGGTGGACTGAGATAATTTATGTAAATCACCCATCAGAATGCCTGATATGTGGTTAAGTGATCAATACAAGTCAGCACTATTATTATGTTTATTATTAGTAGAATTTTAATGTGATTTGTCTTTTATTTGTAAGATACAAAACAATCTCTCTTTGCCAGCTTACCAAGGTGCATGAAGCTAGGCTTATGAAAAGCCATGTATTTTCTTATATCATTGAATTGGATTCCTTGTTATAATTTATAATTCAAATTTCAGCTTATGATTATCTTAGTTTTCCTTCGGATCGATTCCACACCCACTAATGAACTATCATGTCGAGCAATGGGGAGCTAGTCCCATAATCTGTTTTCTTCCAATCCCCCTTCAGATGCTAATGAGAAGTACCATGGAGACATCAGCCATTAGTATACACGGGCTGATATAAATCATGGACTATGGATCATTGAGCATCTTTGTTGTAAAACAAATGGCCTGTGGTCAGTTAATCATACAAAGAAACATCTCCAGGGTTTCTTGGCTTTATTCATAACCCCTAAATCCGTTTGCAGTTTTATAAACAGAACATCTGTTAAAATATGCAGAAATTACAGTCACAGTCATTAGTAGAGAGCTATATAGCTTTGGCAGATTTTTTTTAAAGCTTTTGATGGTAATCTCCTCTTTCTGTGACCCATGCTTTACTGCCATTCTTGCTGAATCTCTTTTGTTCCCCTCTGTTCTTCTGGGTTACTGCACTTTAACCCAGAACTGGCAAGTGGACATGTGTTGTCCCAGGCTAAGTTAGCACTGTGCCATTCTGCAGCATAGCAGAGTAACTGTAGCTCAGCCATGGTCCCTGCAAAACCACCTATTTCCATATGCAGTATGCATAGCCTCAAGCAGCCAGAAGGTGAGAAACCCTAATTGGTTTCACACCTTTTGTGGACCTTGGGCGTTTGCAGGGCTGGCATTTAGCCAAGAGTAAATAGTGCTCAACACCAACACCACCCCAAATCTCTCTCTCTCTCTCTCTCTCTCTCTCTCCTCCCCTCCCTCCCTCCTCTCTCTCTCTCTCTCTCTCTGTTAAAAATTTTACTGTGTTCATATTTAAATTAGCTGGTGCAATTAACCTCTAAAACAAATACTAGGAGAAATATGGACATTGCCAGATAACAAGATTTGATGTAAGAATCTAGACTAGCCACCTCCCTGTCTAGTGAAGAAACATTATTCCACCTAAAAACTGGGGAGTAGTTCACCTTTATTTAGCCATAACTTTGTTCTTTGTGCCATGGAATCGGTGTCCGCAGACATTCCCTACAGAAGTGGGAAAGTCACCTCTGAGTGTTCAGTGTGTCCATCACCTATCCTTATAGATAAGGTTTTATTTTTTTTATTTTATTGCTTAAAGTATTACAAAGGGTATTACATATGTGTCCATTTTATCCCCCCGCCCTAGACAGTCCCCTAGCCTCCCCTATCCCCCAGTGTCTTATGTCCATTGGTTATGCTTATATGCATGCATACAAGTCCTTTAGTTGATCTCTTACCTCCCTACCTCCTGCCCCCCAACCCTCCCCGGCCTTCCCGCTGCAGTTTGACAATCTGTTTGAGGCAGCTCTGCCTCTGTATCTATTATTGTTCAAAAGTTTATAATGGTCTCTATTGTCCATGAATGAGTGAGATCATGTGGTATTTTTCCTTCGTTGACTGGCTTATTTCACTTAGCATAATGCTCTCCAGTTCCATCCATGACGTTGCAAATGGTAAGAGTTCCTTCCTTTTTAGAGCAGCATAGTATTCCATCGTGTAGATGTACCACAGTTTTCTAATCCATTCATCTACTGATGGGCACTTAGGCTGTTTCCAGATCTTAGCTATGGTGAATTGTGCTGCTATGAACATAGGGGTGCATATATCTGTCCAATTTTCCCAACACCATTTATTGAAGAGACTATCTTGGCTCCATTGTATGTTCTTGCCTCCTTTGTCAAATATTAATTGAGCATATTGGTTCGGGCCGATTTCTGGGCTCTCTATTCTATTCCATTGATCTGTATGCCTATTCTTGTGCCAGTACCAGGCAGTTTTGAGAACAGTGGCTTTGTAATACATCTTGATATCTGGTATTGAGATCCCACCTACTTTGTTCTTTTTCAGGATTGCTGCAGCTATTCGGGGTCTTTTTTTATTCCAGATGAATTTTTGGAGAGTTCGTTCTAGATCTCTGAAGTATGCCGTTGGTATTTTAATGGGAAGTGCGTTGAATTTATAGATTGCTTTGGGTAGTATGGACATTTTAATGATGTTGATTATACCAATCCATGAACACGGTATGTTCTTCCATCTGTTTATGTCTTCCTCTATATCTTTTTTCAACGTCCTGTAGTTTTCTGAGTAGAGGTCTTTTACCTCTTTAGTTAAGTTTATTCCTAGGTAGCTTAATTTTTTTGGTGGGATGGTAAACGGGATTGTTTTTATAATCTCTCTTTCTGAAAGTTCACTATTGGTGTATAGAAATGCCTCAGATTTCTTGGGGTTAATTTTGCATCCTGCTACATTGCCAAATTCATGTATTAAGTCTACTAGCTTTTTGATGGAGTCTCTAGGGTTTTGTATGTATAATATCATGTCGTCTGCAAATAAGGACAGTTTTACTTCCTCTTTTCCAATTTGGATGCCTTTTATTTCTTCTTCTTGCCGAATTGCAATGGCTAACACTTCCAGTACTATGTTGAACAGGAGTGGTGAGAGGGGGCATCCCTGTCTTGTTCCTGTTCTTAGGGGAAATGGTGTTAGTTTTTGTCCGTTGAGTATGATGCTGGCTGTGGGCCTGTCATATATGGCTTTTATTATGTTGAGGTATGATCCTTCTACTCCCACCTTACTGAGAGTTTTTATCAAAAATGGGTGTTGAATTTTGTCAAATGCTTTCTCTGCATCAATTGATATGACCATGTGGTTTTTTTCTTTCAATTTGTTTATGTGATGTATCACGTTTATTGATTTGCGGATATTGTACCATCCTTGCATCCCTGGGATAAATCCTACTTGGT
This sequence comes from Myotis daubentonii, assembly GCF_963259705.1. Taxonomy (NCBI): domain Eukaryota; kingdom Metazoa; phylum Chordata; class Mammalia; order Chiroptera; family Vespertilionidae; genus Myotis; species Myotis daubentonii. Next base: position 87,689,387 of record NC_081844.1, on the reverse strand, counting down.
CATGGTGTATGATCTTTCTGATGTACTGCTGGATCCGATTTGCTAAGATTTTGTTGAGGATTTTGGCATCTATGTTCATGAGGGATATTGGCCTGTAATTCTCTTTCATTGTGTTGTCTTTACCTGGTTTTGGTATTAGGGTGATGCTGGCTTCATAGAATGAGCTTGGAAGTGTTCCTTCCTCTTGGATTTTTTGTATTAGTCTGAGGAGGATAGGTTTTAGTTCTTCCTTGAATGTTTGGTAAAACTCCCCTGTGAAGCCGTCTGGTCCAGGGCTTTTGTTTGATGGAAGCTTTTTGATGACTGCTTCAATTTCTTCCATAGTTATTGGCCTGTTGAGATTTTTAGATTCTTCCTGATTGAGTTTTGGAATGTTGTATTTTTCTAGGAATTTGTCCATTTCCTCCAGGTTGTCTAGTTTGTTGGAGTAGAGCTGTCCATAGTATTTTTTAACAATCATTTGTATTTCTGTGGGGTCTGTTGTTATTTCTCCTCTTTCATTTCTGATTTTGTTTATTTGGGTCCTCTCTCTCTGCTTCTTGGTGAGTCTGGCTAGAGGTTTGTCAATCTTGTTTATCCTTTCAAAGAACCAGCTCTTGGTTTCATTGATTTTCTGTATTGTTTTTTTGGTCTCTATGTCATTTATTTCTGCTCTAATCTTTATTATCTCCTTCCTTCTGCTCACTCTGGGGTTTTCTTGTTGCTCTCTTTCTAATTCTTTGAGTTGTAGAGTTAGATGATTTACTACCATTTTTTCTTGTTTTTTTTGAGATAGGCCTGTAGAGCTATAAACTTCCCTCTCAGGACTGCTTTCATTGTGTCCCATAGGTTTCGGATTGTTGTGTTTTCATTGTCATTAGTTTCCAGGATGTTTCTAATTTCTTCTTTGATCTCATTGGTAACCCAATCAATATTTAATAGCATGCTATTCAGCTTCCAGGTGTTTGAGTATTTTGGGTTGTTTTTATTGTAGTTTATTTCTAATATTATGCCATCGTGGTCTGCGAAGACACTTTTTATGATTTCAATCTTCTTGAATTTGGGGAGACTTTGCTTGTGACCCAATCTATGGTCTATTTTTGAATATGTCTTATGAGCATTTGAGTAGAATGTATATTCCCTGGCTTTGGGGTGAAGTGTTCTGAAGATGTCTATTAAGTCCATCTGATCTAGTGAGTCATTTAGGATTGCTGTATCTTTGCTGATTGTTTGTTTAGAGGGCTTATCCAGTGCTGTCAGTGGTGTATTAAAGTCTCCTACTATGATTGTATTGTTGTCGATCTCTCCTTTGATATCTTCCAGGAGTTTTTTTATGAATTTGGGTGCTCCTACATTGGGTGCATATATGTTTACCAGGGTTATATCTTCTTGTTGTATTGATCCCTTTAGTATTATGAAGTGGCCTTCCTTATCTCTTGTTATGGCCTTCACTTTGAGGTCTATTTTGTCCGATATAAGTATTGCTACCCCAGCTTTCTTTTCCTTTCCATTTGCCTGAAAGATATTTTTCCATCCTTTCACTTTCAGTCTGTGTGAGTCCCTTCTAATGAGGTGGGTTTCTTGTAGACAGCAGATGTATGGGTCATGTTTTTTTATCCATTCAGCCACTCGATGTCTTTTGTTTGGAGCATTTAGTCCGTTTACGTTTAAAGTTATTATTGAAAGGTACTTGTTTGTAGCCATTTCTTTTTTTGTGTGGCTGTTTTCTTTCTGAGCTTTTTATTTCTTATTTTTATACCAGGCCCTTTAGCATTCCTTGCATTGCTGGCTTGGTGGTGATAAACTCCCTTAGCCTTTTTTTGTCTGTGAAGCTTCTTATTTCCCCTTCAAGTTTGAATGATAGCCTTGCTGGATAGAGTATTCTTGGATTCAGTCCTTTGCTTTGCATCACTTTGTAAATTTCAGTCCATTCTTTTCTGGCCTGATGTGTTTCTGTTGAGAAATCATTTGACAATCTAATGGGAGATCCCTTGTATGTAACTTTCCGTCTCTCTCTTGCAGCCTGTAAGATTCTCTCTTTGTCCTGAACATTTGCCATGGTAATTATGACGTGTCTTGGTGTGGGTCTTTTCTTGTTCACCTTGTTTGGGACTCTCTGGGCTATCCTTATAGATAAGGTTTTATAAAGTCTCCGACAATGTCACTCTGGTTGAGCCTGAATAGATCTTTCTAAATGAGCCCACCAGGAAAAAAGAAGACAGTGCAATACAGTTCCCAAGAGAGCAAACTCAGGGGTAAGACGGATATGGACCTGAATCCCAGATCTTCCCGGTGATAGCTGGATGCCCTTGAAAAAGTTCACTCTCAAAGCTGCAGTTTCCCATCTATAATATCAGTGCCTACCTCATAAAGGTATAGAGAGGTTCAGAGAGAAAACCCAGGCAGAGCTGCTAGCCATGTACTGGCCACATTGTTAAATGCCAAGTCAATATTTGTTGTTCTGTTATTTGTTATTGTTTTTGTTTTTAGTACCGAGGAATGGTTAGATTATGTTAGGTGTTGATTTTTAACATCAGTGGAACTTTTCTAACTACTTAAATAATTTAATTCAAGCATTCATTTGTACAAGAATATTCCCTAAGCACCTGTTCCGGGTTCAGTATTTTGCGTGTCATATGGAGTGTGAAGATTTTTCCTCCCACGCGGCTCCATCAATAAGGAGCGCATGGGCACAGATAGCACAGAACGTGTTGTAGGGAAGATGCAAATCAAAGACTGGAAGTTGTGGGTAAGAGAAATAAGTGACCACTGGGGAAGGCTTTTTTGGGGGATGGTAGGAGAAGCCGGGGTTATACAAGAGGCTTAACAAGGTTAAATTGCATTGGAAGATGAAATACAGAAGCCACATGAAGGCAACAGAGTGGAAAAAGTCAGGATAACGTGGGCAAGGAATTGGCCAATTTGCCTTCTGGGGGGATCAAGAAGGATTGGAGGGTAAAAGCCAATTAGAGGATCAAGGCCAAACTCACCAAGCCCCTGAAGAAACTGTGGGGGGGGGGGGGTAAAAATGGAAAGCTCCTGAGAAGGCAACTAAAAATAAGACACTTTCATGCTCTAGGATGGAGTAGTTACAGGAAGGGTGACTCCGAGGGCAGATTAATGGCTTGTTTGTTTCCTCGCCTACACCTGAGACAAGCTTTGGTGTTCTTCCATATTCCTGGCATTTACTGGCACTTGTGGCTGCATAGGTCCTGCCAATGTCTGAACTCCAGGAGCTAAACCCGCGCATCTTCCGGCAACAGCTTTCTAAGCTTTCAAATGGAAAATTGCCATTGTGCGTTGGAGTCCAATTAAAGTGTCAGGCTTTGAAACAAACAAATACAGATAACAAAGAGGGGGATAATGTTTTGAAATTAGGTTCTCGGGAGTCCCCCATTAATTTGGAGCATACAAGGCTACTGCCTGGTGACAGTAATGGCTGATGGCAGGAGGTGCCCAGCAGATAGGTCTCTCTAAGCACGCGCTCACAAACACATCCTGTTATACTCAGCACGCAGGCAGCGTCTTTAGGCTTTACAGCTCTTATAAACATTAATCCCTCCCGAGGCCAGAAAGCCGGGTGTGATTGTCCTCCTGCTAAAAATAGAGAAAAGAAACAAAGCTTTAAAAATCCGGATGGTGAGTTCCATCTACACAGACCCACTGTCTAATGCTCAGTACACACAACCAACACCACGGCATAATTAAATAAACTGTGTAAATACCCAGAGGCTGTTAGTGGAGGAGCTTGTGGAAATGAAAAAATTAGCGATAGTGGCATGGATTTTTTAAAAGGCAATTATTTGCTTTATGTAATGACAAGAATCCACAGATGGTGCAGCCTCAAGTTCCTGAGTGTCTGGAAAACCTTTAAAGCAGGATCATATTCACACTACAAATAATAGCCGGCAAGGATGTGTGTGGGAGCACTTCATTCTATCGATTGCATTGGAACAGTGCCTGTTATCCTAGGGATCTTAGTGGATTGTGTCCATGCTGTGAAAGCACAGCAGGACTCAGCCAGTGTAGCTCAGTGGTTGAGCATCAACCTATGAACCAAGAGGTTCACGATTCGATTTCCAGTCAGGGCACATGCCCAGGTTGTGGGCTCAATCCCCAATAGGGGGTGTGCAGGAAGCAGCTGATCAATGATTCTCACTCATCATTGATGTTTCTATCTCTCCCTTTCCTTTCCTCTCTGAAATCCATTAACACACACACACACACACACACACACACACACACACACACAGCAGGGATGTCGAGTTAATGAAGAGCTAACTCCAAAAACTCAAAATTTTCTGAAGAGTTTAGCTGATTTCATACTTCTGCCTACAGGATGGGGGCATGGGCTGGTAAAGTCAAATGGATTGTCCCAATTGCCAGTGGTTCTATATCAAGTCACTATCTCTACTACAAAAGGCCAGAGTGCACCTTGGGTAATGGCAGTAAGCACAAGGTGAGTGTACTCACCAGGAATCAATGACCTAACCAAGTAAAAACGCTTGTGCTTCCTTCCTGTCCAGGCTTAGAAACTGCAAGAGAAAGAGGCCCTTTGGCAATAGTAGCTACCACCAGAGGCTTCCTAATTGTGGCCTGATTAGTTTCATTTTTGCTCTGGGCTTGTTGCTGGGACTATCCAAATTGTACATCTGTTCATTCATTCAGCAAATCTTTATTAAGTATCAGTTATAGGCCAGGTCCTCTGTTAAGCATTTGTTGGAGAAATAGTGTGTTCCATGGGTTATCATTACTTTGACCTCAGGAATCTTGTCTTATTTGCCTGTTTTCCCCGGAGGCACTTGGCACAATGTATGGCACATATGGGGCATGCTATGGATGTAAAGTGTGTGTGTGGGGGGGGGAGCACGCTGCTATTTACAGCCACCAGAGCAGTCAGGTGCCAGGAAAGTGGCATTTTATCTCCTAATAACTTAAAAACCAAGCCTTTAATAACAATTGCATTGCACCTAGTGAGACCAGGTGGGTAAGTTCAGTTCTGCTCACTCCATTCTTTATGATGACTGTCTTTTAAAGTGACTTGGCTGAGGGACAGTTATGTTTAGACTTGGGAGCATGGAAGCAGACCACTTGAGTGTACCCACTTCACCAGCACATATGGACCCAAAGGGTGACCTTTGGTTGTTGTTTTTTTTTTCATTTCTCCAATTAATAAGATGATGATGCCACTGTATTTCTGAAATCCTCTTCAGATGTCAGATCATTGCAATGCCATTCCTATGGGGTTTTGAAACCCATTGGTGTACCATCATTTTAGTCAGCAGCAAAAACCACTGAATGAATGGCTGCAGTGTAAGAGGTGAAATAGAGATGCTTATTAGGCAATAACTAGGCAGCTGAGTGTCATAGTGAAATGCAGAGTGGTAGGAAGTAGGGTGAGCCTGTGTGCATGTTTATACCCAGATGAGCATGCGCGTAGATACAAATAACAATCACTACCACGGGCAGAGCATTTATGGTGTGCCAGATACTGTGCGAGTAACCTTGTGTGTTATCTCATCTACTCTTCTTAACAGTCCTTATGAAGGGGATACTTTCACGGCCCCATTTACAGATGAAGAAACGGAAAATATGCTTATGACCATGCCGCTAAGAGCCCATGATCCTAATCACTAACACTAGATTGTGACGTATATTTAACACAATTGGTTGGAAGAATGGATGTCAGTGGACAGTTGATTGGATGGAAATGAGAAATCATTCCTTCTTGTTCCCCTTATTTTCATTCACACAAAAATGTGTAAGGGAGGGAGAGATAGAAATCACTGTTTGTTTTCTCAGTGTTCCTGCTTTAGAAATTCATTCACTTTCATTTGGTGGCTTCCCCATGAAACCAATAAATTGGATGAGTCATTGATTCTGAAAAAATTCTAAAATTAAAATGAAACTACACCATATTAATGTGGTAATTAGTCACATCACTAAAAAGAGACAATTTTTAAGGACTGTTTTCAAAAACCTAAGTAGAAACAGAAAGCAATAGGCTGTGTGCAAACATTTGGCAATGGCATTTGGTATTGGAGGGAATCATTTATGCAACTACCTTTTGATTTTAACCAAATTGGGAGCAAATATTAGCTATTTTCCTCATGTTTTTCTGGGCTTACTCAACTGCTGAAATACATGAGTTATGTACATTTCTGGGAAGCTCTGTACTTGTCTATCTGATTAGAGCTAGAAAGGAAGTGGGCATTCACACCAGCCCACTTTATTTATAGCTCTGCTTTGGCAGGTTTTTATAATGAGTACTCACTTGTTAGCTTAAGTTAAATGCTATTACACTTTGTCTGCAACTGTCATTGGGTGAAAATATCTGACAAAGCGTGGGTCTCCACTGACAAATGCAAGATATAAATTTCTCACATATCTCATTTTAATGAGTATTTTGAAAAGGCCCACTATTTTCTGTGCACAGTTCAAGCTCTGTTTTATTTACTAATATGAATAAGAAGATCAATTTATTTTAAGTAGGAAATTGATTACCAGTTAACAAAAGAAGACTAAAGATCTCTATGAAGAAAATGAACTAACAAGCAAAATAGAGACAGACTCAGAGAGAACAGGCTGACAGCTAGAGGGGAGGGGCGCTGAGAGAAGGTGGAAGGGTTGAGCAAAAAAAGATAAAAAAGAGAAAGAACTCATTGGCACAGAAAGAACTCATTGGTGATTGCTGGGAGGAGGAGGAAGGAGGTAGAAGAAGGTATAGTGGGGACAAATTGTGATGGACAAAGACTTGACTTGGGGTGGTGAACACACAAGACAGTGTGCAGATGATGGGTTATAGAATTGTGCACCTGAAACCTATTTTATTTTGTAAGCCAGTGTCACCCCAATGAAATTTTTAAAAGGAAAAAATAAAGATCTTCGAGAATATCAAACTATTTTTCAAGGTGGGTTGCAGTCATTATCCATGTACAGAGATCATCCTTTTGTCCCAGTCCTATCGGTGAAGTTAAGATGAATTAAAGTCCAATTTCATTAGTCTTTTGGGGTAGAGAGCTATTGGACAGAGATAAGCCAAAATAGATTTCCTGTGGCAGTATTGCACAGAAGGGTGTTCGGAATTTCCTGAGACACGCGTCAAAATGAAATTCCCAAGCTCCATTCAGTATCTACTGAATCAATGTCTAGGACGGTCTCCTAAGTACCTGCATCTTTTTAACAGGACCCCCAAGTGAATCTGACGAAGTATGAGGACCCCTGAGCAAACTGATCTCCTGTGTTTGAATACAATGACTTTAGCTCTTACCTTTGTCTGGGCATTGTACTTGCAGCCCAGGCTAGCTCTGGAGGCAGGAAACTGAATTATTTTAGCTCAGGTGGCCACTCTTATGTCCTGTACACTCTCCTTATCGCTAATCCTAAATATCCATCATTTGATTAAACTTGGGAACAGGTGGCAGTATTGAGTGATACTTAAGAGCACAGGCTCTCAAGCCAGGCTGCCTGGGTTTCAGTCCCAGCTCAGCTACTTATGTGTTTACACACAGTTGAGCACGTGTGCTCTTAGACAGTTGCTGTGTGATCTTAACAACCCTTAAGCTTTGATTTCCTCAACCGTAAAATTAGGATAGCAATAATAACTGACTTCATAAGGTTGTTATGGGTATTAAATTAGTTGATTAAATGAATGAGTCCTTGGATCCACTCATCTTATCTACAATCACTCCCTTCATTATACCATCCAGTTTTGTGGCTTGAAACACTGTTCTGTGCTGACAAATCTCAAATTCATATCTTTAATGCAGTCCTCTCTCGTGAACTCCAGAATTATTTATCCAACTGCTTCTTCAGAAGCTCCACGCGGGTGTTCAATAAAACATCTCAGACTTAATATTTACAGACTGAACTGATCACCTCCTGAACAAAGCTCTTCTCCCGGCAACTTACTCCTCCTAGTCCTCAGGCTGAAAACCTGGGGGTTGCTCTTGCCTCACACTCCATGTAACGCACCAGGAAATTCTGTCAGCTCCATTTTTAAAATCTCTCCAGAACCCAGTCTCTTTTTGCCACTTCCACTGCTACCACACCCTTCTGGGCCACCCATAACATGCATTGTTGTAACCGTCTCCTGCATCTACCCTTGCCTCTGACCCCCTTCATACAGTAGCCAGACTAATTTTTGTAAGAATTTCAGTCAGATCATGTCACTCTGTTCAGAATGTTCAACAGGTTTCCATCTCACTCAGTGCAAAGGGGTCATTATGGTGGCCTGCAAGGCCCTGCACCATCGGCCCTTCGGTTTCCTCTCTGACCTTATTCCTACGTTTTCTCGCTGCTCAACAGCCTTCTTGCTGGTGCTTAAACTCACTAGCCCTCAGAGCTTTAGCACCTTCTTTCTTCTGCCCAGACCGCTCTTCTCCCTGCACAGGCAATTTCCTTACTTCCTTCAAGTCTTTGTTCAAGTGTCATGTTTTCAATAAAGCCTACATTGGCTACCTATTTCAAAGTGCAATTCCCATCCACCTTCAAATCTTCTGATCTGCCTTAACTGATCTTATTGTTTTCTCATAGTCATCTTATAACATACTATATACTTTATCAATGTTGCCGTTTATTATAGATCTCTCTCCACTAGAATCTATACTCTGAAAAGATATTTGTTTTGTTCCTTGCTATACCCCCCAAATTCCTTGAACAGTACCTGGCATATAATAAGTATTTGAGTATTTGTTGAATGGATGAATGCATAAACAATTTGGAACTGACTTAGAACCTCGTTTATAATTTCCCACAGGTTTCTGTCTTGGCTCAAGCTGTTTCACGTTTTTTGTCACTGTATTAGTCATTAATCTTTCATTTGAAGGGCTGACACATTCTGCTAAAAATTTGCTTAATAAAAAATTTGACACACACAACATAAAAGTTCAAAAGAATACTAGCTTCAGGTACGGCTTGATCCAGAGCTCAGCTATATTGATAGTATCTCTGTTTTTGCTTTTTATGTAGACCCAGCCGCTGTTCTAGACTCTCTATTTACAGAGGAAAATTAGCTCCCTGGTGCAGAGCTTCCCAGCTCCTGAAATCCTTAGGAAATATCTCCTAACATCTCATGAGGTCTGTGTGGATTCTGTGCCCACCCCAAAACCTATTTCCTGTATTTAGTGAGATGGAATACCTGATGAACTTAAGCCAATTAGGTCCTAACCCTCATGTTGAAGGGGGAATCAGTGCTACCTGAATTTTACTTGAGGATGACAAAGGGAAAGTCAGGGGACTGTTGGCAGAGGAAGGGAAGAATGGTTGCTGATAAGACAGCCATTGAGACTGTTGCTGGTATAATAGAAGTGAGTATATGCTTATTAAGTTGAATATGACAGCATACGGTTTGGGAATTCAAGCCAAAATAACATATGGAAGAACTGATGGATTTCTTCATTCATTCACGAAGTAGAATAGCATCTGCAAAAGCACAGAGGTATGAAAATGTTTGACATGTTTGGAGAGTTGCAAGGAGTTGGTGTGAAGGGAGTGAGCAAAAGAGTAATGTGTTTGAGTCTTCTTAATGGAGCAACAAAAGTCTGGATCTCTCATTGGTCCAAATTGAACTATTTTTTTATGCCTGAACCAATCGCTGTTGCTAGGGGGATGCCAAACAGCTCAGGCCTTAAAGACACATACACATACCAGATTAGACTGAGAAAAAGGGAAATTAGGATTTTATTAACAGAAGAAGGGAGAATTGATGCTGAGGAGCAGAAAAAGATCTACCATTCATCTCAGGACAGACCGATAGATATTAATAAAATTTTAAAGTTACATGACATTGAATGTGGTGATAAGGTGAGATATGGTGTGAGAATTGTAAAATTCCCTGCCACATCTTTTCAGGAACACCCATACCATTCCTCTCATTAATTTCTGAGTTATACATGTGTCCCTCCAGTGGGCAGAGAAACAAGTCCAGAAGGACAGGTGACCAGGCATAGTTGAGTCTTCCTAGTGCAGGTGGCCTTTTCTTCTTTTTTTCGTCTTTCTTTTGGGGTTTAAAGGATATTGTTTTGAGTGGAAGAAAGAAAGCCTAGAAGTTAACTAATTTAAAGCAATGATTGAGCCTTTTGTCTCTGCTGCTCTGCCTGTGGGTGAATCTCAGCAAATTCAAAATTAAAATTTGAAAGCCTGACCCTTGTCCTAGAGTTCATTTTTTAAAACGAAGTTTTTATTTATTTATTTACTTCTAAATGTTTTTATTGATTTTAAAGAGAGACGAAGGGAGAGACAACCATTGATGTGAGAGAGATACATCCATCGGCTGCCTCCTGCACGCCCCCTACTGGGAATCAGGCCCACAACCCTGGCATGTGCCCTGACTGGGAATCCAACCGGCAATCTTTTTTTTTTTTTTTAATATATTTTATAGATTTTGTTTACAGAGAGGAAGAGAGAGGGATAGAGAGTTAGAAACATCGATGAGAGAGAACCATCGATTCAGCCGCCTCCTGCACACTCCCTATTGGGGATGTGCCTACAACCAAGGTACATGCCGTTGACCGGAATCGAACCTGGGACCCTTCAGTCCACAGGCAGACGCTCTATCCACTGAGCCAAACTGGTTAGGGCCCAACCGGCAATTTTTTGGTGCATGGGCCGATGCTCAACCAGCTGAGCTATACCAGCCAAGGCATGAGTGCATTTTATTCAGCCCCCCAGGCATCACTTCATTTCCTTCTCTTCAATGCCAAGTAGATTGTGATATGGACAGCCATAATATAATACTTCATTCTTCTTGGCATCACCAGACTTTTGGAGAAGAAAATGAGGCTGTCTGATGGGAGGTGTTGATGGCAGGAGAAGTGGGGAGCATGAGGATGAACACGGTGACTTAGTCCTTGGGAGGAATATTCAGGCAGGGCTGCCTCACAGCTCCCAGTGTGCTCCTGGGTGAAAGTAGATGTGGGGGGAATCTCTCTATGCTGTTTCCCAGGCTCCGGCATGTGCTCATCCCCCTTCACACGCTGATCTCTGTTGCCTTGATGGCGTAATTAAGCACTCCCAATGCTCCTGCTCCAGTTTCTAGTCCGTGGGTGTGGAGAGCTGCCCTCACCCTGCCAGCCCCCAGCATGTTCCCTTGTTAAATTATGCATATGCTAATGAAGTGTGAAAATCAGCCAAATAACAACTCTTTCTAATCACTGAAGGTCCCAAGAGCAAAGGGGCTTTTTTCTCTGTTCTCTTAATTTTGGGGTGATTGTTATGATTTGCAAGCCAATCGGAAGCACAGTTCTCTGGGTGTTTCTCCTCTCCCAGGCCCCTTGCATAGAAATAGGGTAATTGGCATCCTACCTCCAGTGAGAAGAGTCTTCTGGAAAACCAGTGACCCACTGTGCCCTTTTCATTTGCATCTGGGCTGGATAATCCCTAGTTTTACATTCATACACAGAGCAGTCCCGAAGGGCAATTAGCCAGACTACATTATTTCCTGCCCCCTGGAGGGCCCGTGTTTGAGAAGGGCCCCCCAGAGATGGTGCTTGCAAGGCCCTTGTGTTGTGATTACATTTTGCCTTGGCAGTTCACTCATCCTCTCTGAGACTTTGCGAGTCTACCCATTATCCTTGCAGACCTAGTAATGTTCTGTCTCCCTGATCCGTCCCCTGCCTGCCTCTCTGACCCTCTTCTACACCTTCCTCCCCATCACTTGCCTTCTACCACCGTGGGCCATTTAAATTTTTGGAAAGCTTTATCCACAGATCTTCATATAGCTGGTCTCTTCGCCACCTCTTCAGATCTCAGCTCAACTATCCTCAGGGAGGCCAACCCTGGCTACCTGGTTAACGTTAAATCCCATCCATCCTTATCATATATCACCCCAGCTTTATTCTCTTCAAAGCTCCCGTCACTGATACCATCCTGTTCCTTAAGTTTATTGTCTTTCTCTCTCCTTGAGGGTAGGGGACCTTGACTGTCTTCTTTGCCGCCACATCACCAGGGCCTAGCACATGCCTGGCACACAGATCACCAGGGCCTAGCACAGGGATGGGCAAACTTTTTGACTCGAGGGCCACAATGGGTTCTTAAACTGGACCGGAGGGCCGGAACAAAAGCATGGATGGAGTGTTTATGTGAACTAATGTAAATTCAAAGTAAACATCATTACATAAAAGGGTACGGTCTTTTTTTTTTTTTTTTTTTTTTTTTTTAGTTTTATTCATTTCAAACGGGCCGGATCCGGCCCACGGGCCGTAGTTTGCCCACGGCTGGCCCTAGCACATGCCTGGCACACAGATCACCAGGGCCTACCTAGCACATGCCTGGCACACAGTAAATGCAATACATGTCTTTGCATAAGTCAGTGGTGTTTTGCAAGTATCTTAGAGTAGTTTCTCATGTTGCAGTGTAAGGTTTTGTTTCTCTGGCTGTGTTATTGTTTGCTTCTCCCAGGAAGGAATGTGTTGCATTCACATTTGTTTTCCATGTTGAACAGGCAGTCTAGGTAGACTGTTAATACTGACTGTGTAACTTCACTCCCAAATCATTGATGATGGTGAATATTTTACTGAATGTTTTATGGGGAGACTGGGGGTATACCACACACTCCACGGTTTTTTTTCTTGCCCCGGTGACTTCCCCATTCCCCGCTCCCCTCCCCACCAAGTTTCAGGTATTTCTTCCTTCCTTTTTACCCACACATCCACTCAGAAATCCTCTTTCCCCTCCTTTATTCAGAGAAAATCAGCTGTTGCCCTCAGATTCCACCCTGCACAGCCACACAGAAGCCTCACAGTCATCTGAAACAGCGGCCACCTTTTGTTCCTCAAGCACACACACTCCTTAGGGATCTGAGTTCATTCCAACATATTTGAATGAATAAATCACAACATAGATGTTATCTTGGTCCCAACTGATCCAAGCCCTTCTTTCATTTTATTCATTTATTCAACAAATACTTATTAATGTTTGTGCCAGGTGCTGGGGCTGCACAGTGAGCAAGATTGATTTGCTGATGCAAAGGTCTCTGGGAGGAACTCGGGGTGAATGAATGGAGAGGTTTGTGTGAGTCCAATCCCCAAAGCAGAGGTGTGCTTCAGTTGTTGCAGGGGGTCTAACTGGAAACCCAAGGACTGTATTTAAAGAGTAGCCTGCACCGCAGATTTTAAAGTGCTTTTCCAAATTACCTAATGCTAAGATTGCAGGTTTACCTGCCAAACTCAACCTCCTTACTTTGGAGAGCAATTACTCTCCCCCCTTCCCCCCGCCCCCCAAACCAGGGTAAGCTAAAGAGAAAAATGTGGTTGTGGAATTTACCTTCATTTCTAAAATTTGGACAGAGAAAGTGGAAGCTGAACTACTTTTTTTTCTCTAAGCTTTGGAGGGATTTTTCTCTTTCTCCTCCAGGGCACTAAATATAGCCCAATTCAGTGGAAGCCAGTTTGTAGCTGAACCACATGAGAAAGCCGCAGGCAGCTCCAGAGTTGCTAACACAACAGCCTGGAGGGGGGAGAAGACAGATTCCCATTGCCAGCTGGAAGATCAGGCTCTGTCACGCCTGCTCCGTTTTCACTTTGCCTCCTAGAGATGAGATGAGAAAAGAGTTTGCTACTCAGCTCCTTGCCACAGCGGATAGAGTAAGAAGACGTTTAGTGGTTGGACCAGAGGAGTTTTGTGTTATTGAAGCAGGATGTTCTTGTGTTATCAGTGGAAGTGGGCACCTTGAGGAAAAGAATTCCCCGAGCCCCGCACTGGAGGATGGGGTTTTGTGGAAAGCTTATGGATGATGTAAAATTAAGGAGTTCCCCCTCCAAGGTTCTATCTCTACCTGTCCCACCGTGAAAAAAGTCCAATCTTGTCTTCAGTAGGGCCAGAATGAAGGCCGCTGCTCAGAGTTTTTGAAGTCCAGTCCAGCATCTGGCTAGTTTAGCTTGTGTTCCCAGCTGCTGCACATTGCATGTGGGGTCCACGCAGCCACTGCCATGCCACTGCTTAAGGCCACATTACTACGGAGAGAGAATAGGTGAGCACATGGGTGAGTGTGGGTCACGGAGCAAGAGAGAACAAGTGAAGGAAACAAGAGGGAGGGAACTCTTTGGGGGTTTTAACTTTCCAAGATTTTGCATGCTTCTGATGGGGTTCACCTCCTAGCCAACCCATGGTTCCCCAGGCAAGAGTGACAGGCAAGCACCTTCTCTACGCCACCCCGACTTCACTGCGCATGTACCCGTCTCCCTCTTTGTTTGATCTCTTCCCAGTGATCTGCAGGGAATGGACTGGTGTTCCCTGGGGAGCGTGAAGTTGCAGTTACCTGGTGAAGCTGCCCTGATGACCATGCTTATAATGTCTGGCCTCCCTTTTGCTCTCTTCCTATTATTAATATTAATAAAGTAGCTAATTTTGACAATAACAATTATACCTGCCTAGGTTTGAGCTTAAAGACAAATACACAGGTTGGAAACCGGTAGCCCCTAAACTGAACTCTGCCTCAAGATGACTTGTTTGGCCAGCAAAGAGTTGGCTAGTGTTTAAAGATTATTAATGAGTTGCCAATTCATATTCCCATCTTGTCTTGAAAAATCTGGCTACAGTGAGCGCATAAGTCCTTTATGGTCATGGCTCACTTGAGAGAGGCAGCAAAACCCTTAGGAGATGATGTCTGAGAATTCCAGGGCTTCTGTAGTCCCTGCCCAGCCCGCTCCACTCTTAGAAATGACATGGCTGCCATCTGAGTTTACATCTCCAACATAGACCACGGGAAGGAAAATAACTGAGTGGTTCTATCTAAGCACTGTTTTTGTTTGTTTGATTTTTAACATCCCTTAAAGTCAAATCCTAAATCTGCTACTAAAGAGCCAAGTGGCTTTGGCCTTCAACCTAAGAAGCTTTTAAACCTGTAGAGAATTTTTATGAGTTTATTTGAGCTAGACTGATGACTATTGCTGGGAAGCAAAATCTCACTGGATTGAGAAAATGCTCTAGAGAATGGCAGTTCTGCACCTTATTTTATACATTACAATCAAAGGAGGAGGTGTAAAGGGGTTATACCCATTGAAACCCATTGGTGGTAGATTAGGGAGGTGAGAGAAAGCAAAGGAGGGAAGTCTCTGGGATTGGATAAAATGGAAATGGAGTAGACCCATACTTTTTTTACATTTGTGGGTATAGGATAGTTAGCAGTTAACAACACAATAACAGTAACAGTGAGGGGTTCTGTGGTGTCTGCTTTGGCCCCGTGAGGGGTCCAGAAAAAGGAAATTACCCTGACATTCCAAAGGTATGTTATCATAGATGCAAAACGACAATAGACAGGCTCAGTTAAGATTAAGATTGACCCTTGTCAGGGAGGATACCAGCCTAGGACATGACTACCTGCTATGACTCTCTTTTATTAGGAAGTTTTCATTTCAGACCATCCTGTGTGGTTACTTTAGGTCTGAGTTTGTAAGGCCTCCATGCAGGTCTCCCTGAGCCTGTCAGGTCTAGTATGTGACCCCTTTTCCTGTGCTTCAGTCTCTTCATCTGAAAAATGGGTGTTTGTATGGTAACTACTTTGTAGAGTTGTGTTCACATGACAAACGCTGTGACGCATACACATTAGACTGGAATAATAAAGTCAATAACAAGTATTGTTGTGGTTAGCTTGGTCAGAAAGAAAAGTTACAGAAAATTTTAGAGGTTCCTCCCCCTTTCTTGTTTTTAGGAGCCTTTTCTCTTTTTCTGAAGATGGCTTTGTAATAAGCAGGAACTTGCTAGGTTGTGTCATACTAAAAGGGGTCTTCATTTTCCCTCTGCTAGTTTTGGGGGGCTGCAGGGAGAGGCAGGGACAATCAGTTGGAATCACCCCTCTGGCTGTTACCGAGAAGCATTAACATAGGTAAAGGAATAAAACAGAGATGGTTAAAAAAGACAGTGAAGAGCTATAAACTAAGAGCTCAGAGAAAGCAGAGGGCAATATAACTATCTTCAATTGCCTGCCAGTAACCTGCCCAGAACTGCGCTGTGGCATGGTTAGCCGTAGCTCCTAGGTGGACAGAGGGCTGTGGCAGACAGGAGTTTCAGGAAACAGGCAGAGTCTTCCTTATCAGGATGTGGGATAAACAAGAAGCTGCCAACTTCATAATTGGTATCTGGTTGACTGTCTTGGGAGCACTTAACTTGACAACCTGGGTGACCCTCAGCCTTGCATTTAAAGTAGTGTTTACTGAAGCGTGTGCCTCAGAAAAGTGGAGAGAGGTGGGGATGGTTCTAGAGTCACCCTGAAGCTCAGAAGTCACCCTTGTGGTGGTGGTTGGGGGGGAAGCGGGGACAGTTGTTCTCAAAAGTATTCTACACACTCTTACGTGATTTTTGTTTTCTATTTGCTTCTCTCTTTGCAATCGTGGATTGAGTTTGGGTAGAGAAACCTACAGTCTTAGCATTAGGTAATTTGGGGAATGTTCAATACTCCTAAGGAGAGCTTTCTGGAATCAGCTTTCCAACAGGGTTACTAGTGCTGATGTGATTTTTTACTTAATTGAAATAGGTCTGGAAGAATTTTCATTCACAACAAATTTTTCTGGGTGATATGGGAATATCCTTGACATAAAAGTAATGACCATATTTCTAATACAGATACAGCAAAATTCATTCTTTTAGGGATTGAGGTTGTATTCTTCTCACATTTTTAGTTTTAATTACTGAGATTTCATGTGGAATTCCGGATGGATGGATGTGTGATTGATTGATTGATTGATTGATCAGTCAGTGAGAGAACCTTTTTGCACATAGTTCCATAATACAGACAAAACTAGAAGTTGGATCTTATTTTCATTTAAAGAAGGAAAGGATAAATTGTTAACCAGCCTATTGTTCTCCTTGATGTATGAAGTTTTGAGGTATTCTAACCAACCTTTTACCATTGCAGAATATCTTCTTTCTTTGTGGGTCAAATTCTATATATGCAGGAATTTCCTGCTAAACACACACACACACACACACACACACACACACACACAGACACACTTCAATCTTCTTTCTGCCTGATATCCTCTTGATGTAATTTGATAAGTTACTGATGTGGTTCAGCAAGAGAGAAACTCGGCTTCTTGCTATCCCTATCTCCCAACCAGATAATGAAAAAAATTCTACAAAACCCTGGCATGGAATTACTGTTTAGTGACTTGGTTCTGTGGCTTGCTTTCCTATCCCTGGGAAACCATCACACCACTGTTTTGGACTTGCATATGAGTTGTCTGCAGTCCTGTCTTTTGAGTTGCAAAGAAAGGCCCCCTCCTGCAAGAAACTCCTTTTGTGTTAGAGAAATGTCTTTAAAACCCATTTGCCCCTCAGAATTGGTCAACCATGTACCAGTTATGAAGTTGGCACCTTCCTGCTTAACCCCCATCCTGATAAGGAAGACGTTTTCATTTCCTGACATTAATTGCTTTAAAAATGCATGGTGTTCACATAATTTTTGTAATTAGTTAGACTGTGGAAAATAGGAAAAATGCAGGAAAGCGTACATGGAAAAATGCTTAATTACTTGTGCTATTTAATCAATAACTGAAGAGAAAACGATAGGTCAGAAACAAGGATCCTTAAGGCACTGAAGATATGCCCTGTAAACATTTGGGAGATAACTTTTCACTCTTTATTCTGTGCATTTATAGTTTAACAAAATCAGGGCTTATGCTATAATACGGTCCACCTGATATGGAGCCTGTCACGTTTCCAGCAGTAGCAGCTGAAACTCTTCATGGCAGTCTAGCTGGTTATATAGTACAGCCTGAGCCATAAATTAAACCTGGGGATGAGGTTGTGGCCATGTGTGTATCTGTAATGGGAAGAGATCACACACATGTCATTAAGTATTCTTCTGTCGCACAACTTCCAGTGGCTGTGTAATCTACCATATGAATGCACCTTAACTTACCCTAGTTTCCATGCTCAGACACTTAGTTGTTTCCACTTTTCCCTTATCTTAATAACCTTTGCTATGCATAATTTTGCATATTGGGGGGAAATTTCCTAAAAGACACATTTGAGTCAGAATATGTGATGGCAATTTTAAGGAATTGATAAATTATCCTTGACACTTTATATCCACATCCCCCCACCTTTTCTCTCTCTCTCTCTTTCTGCCTCCTTTTCTCTCCTCCTTCTTCCCCTCTCTAGCATTTATGCTGGCTAGTGTTCTCCCTTCCCTCCCTTCTTTCTTCACTTGCAACATGAGGATAATAACACCTATATCCTGGTGATGGTGTGTGAGGTAACTGTACATGAGGAGATTAATACAGTCCAGAGTAAATAATTTAAAAAGTCAATAGTATTAACTGCTCTCTTTGACACTAAAGACTAGACCCCTCACAAAACCATAAATATTCCTCTTCCATGCAGTTCAACCAACACATGTGATGCCTTAACCATTGTAAATGAGATGAGATATACATGACTGACTGACTGACTGACTGAATGAATGAATGAATGAATGAGATATGGGCACCAACAATGCACTGCTGTGTTCCAGATGGTGTTTGAGGTAGACTCTGAAGAACAGGTAGAGAAAAAGTTTTAATGGACCAGCAACTGGGAAAGAACACCTAACTGAAGAGAATGCCCTCAGCAAAAGGCTTTTTTTTTGTCTCCAAGGGTAGTTCAATCTCATTGTTTTTAGAAACCCCAAATTGTAAAGAATGATGTAACTTGGGATAGATTTTCTCTCCTGCAGTAAAGCACTTGTTCCTTTAATGCAGCGGTCCTCAAACTACGGCCCGCGGGCCCCATGCAAATACAAATATTGTATTTGTTCCCGTTTTGTTTTTTTACTTCAAAATAAGATATGTGCAGTGTGCATAGGAATTTGTTCATAGTTTTTTTTTAAACTATAGTCCGGCCCTCCAACGGTCTGAGGGACAGTGAACTGGCCCCCTGTTTAAAAAGTTTGAGGACCCCTGCTTTAATGTGAAACGACAATTTATTTTGGACCTATTATGTGCCAAACACTTTGTAGAGCTTTGGAAAAAACAATCTTTTTCTCTGGGATCAGTGCCTAGCATAAAATCTAAGAAACAGCACATGTTTAATAAATATCTGTTGAATAAATGAATCAATTGGATATTTTACATTTTGAATTCTTAAAATCATGGACAATATTTATATAGTCAGGAAAATAACAGTGAAATCGATTAAAATTTATAGCCTTTACCTTCCTAAAATTGAGAACCAGTGATTAATTCTCTTTTTATTTCATGCATTCGGCAGGCATGTGAGATTCTGTTCAGGCCAGGCATAGAGCAAAGTTTGGGATGTTGGGAGGAAATGAAGAGTAATCTAATTTGGCTGTAGCATAGAATGGGGAGAGGAATATGCCAAATATAAAGACAGAAAATGCTGTTTTGGGGGGGTTTGAGTGTGGGTTTCATCCTGGCAAGTTGGGGGAGTCACTTTTGCTAAGGGCAGCTGGCCTTTAAAGTCTGACCCCTGCAGCATCCTTTGTACACCCCCTCACCCCCGTACCCTTGGGTTTGGCAGAAGTCAGCAAACACTGGTTCTCATTGATTCATTCATTCAGCATATATTTCTTAAACATGTACTGTTTCTCAGATTTCATGCTAGGCACTGGTACCCAAGAAAATTAAGATTTGCGGGAAAAAATAAAACTATTTTTATTTGTTTCTTCCAAAGCTCTACAAAGTATTTGGCACATAATAGGTCCAAAATAAATTGTAGTTCCATATTAAAGGAGCCAATGTTTTACTGCAGGAGAGAAAGTCTACCCTCAGTTACATCATTCTTTGCAATGTTGGGTTTCTAAGAACAATTAGATTGAGCCACTCGGTGCAATACAAAAAAGCTACCTGATTTAGTGTCCAGACTCTTGGATTCTATCAGAAACCAACATGTGTCCACTATAACTCAGAAGCAGACTTCACCTTTATCCTCAGCTGTGTCCGGTTTGCATCTTAATAATCCAGGAAATTTACTGTCTATCCCAGGCTTTGGACTGAACAGGGCGGGAGGCACCCCCTGCCTTATGCTGGAGATCTTCCTTTCGGTCTAGCTAATTATGCCGTGCAACCTGAGCCATCAATTGAACCTGAGGATGAGACTATGACCAAGTGCGCGTCCGTGATGTTTATGAGCTCTAAGGTCATCGCAGAAAACAGCAAGGAACATAGTAGTAATAGACTGTTGGCCTCTACGGAAATTATTAATTACATTTTATCTGCTCCCCAGCACGCCTCAGTGCCACCACTATGAGCCTTTAGAGCTGGGGAAACTACACCCGGTAATAACCGGCCTTATCACCAGGCCGGCAGCCATTCACTGCACTCCTTTGTCTGACACCACGCGCGAAACGCAGCGTGGGAGTCAAGGCTGCTGCAAATGCCCGGGTTCAGATCTCATGATAGGAAAGCCAAGCGTCAGCAGCGAGCAGAAGAATTGATTTTCTGGAAACGAGAGGTGGGCACAGCCCCCTTTCCAGCCCCTTCCGTGGCCCGGGTTATCCCCAATGAGCTAAAATCACTCTCAAAAGACCAAAGGAAAAGCCATCCGAGTGGCTCTGTGCTGACACCATCCAGAAGGGACTGCTATTTTTTGAGTCTCCGGCTTCAAGTGCAGGCTTGACTAGGAAACTCGGAACTGAAATGTCATTCCCAGCTACTTTCTTTGCGCGATTTCCCAGATGGGTTGGCTTAGCCCAGGAATCAAATGGCATTTTTGTTGCTTGTACCGGCTTGCTGTGTCAGCCAGCTGTGCTCGCCCTGCCCCGCACTGATCCTCCCACTCTAGCTGTTTTCCGATCAGCTGGCCCCCATTCTGACGACCCACGCAGCAGATTGGAGTCCGGCCCTGGATTTCCATAGATGAGTGGCCCTGCCCCACTAATGGAGATTTAAGCATCGTCGTTTCGGGGGAGACAGCAGGTAGAGAATGTAAGGCACAGATGTGTTTGATTAGATTCTGAGTTTTCCAAATCGTTACTTAAACACGCCTTCTGTGGCCCAGCTCCGGATCTTGACGACTGGGCCATTTGCCCCTGCTTTCTACATTGGAACCACTAGACCCATCTCCTGGCCTCACAGTCCTGTTTGTTGTAGGACTCTCAGGGTGGGGAACGTCTAGAAGAAGTGAAAATTGAACTGGAGAGATCTTGACTGAACGCCTGAAGAGGTGGTGCCGTGCGCCATCAGTAAGACCAAGAATGAATAAGGTACAGTCCCGGGAGAAAGAAAATCAAGAAGTGACAACACTGACAATAGTCATGACAGTTTTTACTCAAATTGCCTCAGAGTAGGCTGCGTGTTTGAGGTTGGCAGCACATGGGGAATTACACTGGCATCTTTATTATGGCCTTCCTAATCACGTCATGTCCCTGGGTATTCTCATTTAAACATGCTAATGCAGACATTTAGGGTTAGAAGAACTTTATTTTCGACACTGCCCTTTCATAGAGGAATCAGGTTCACTCTGGAATTTGAAAACTATTTTAAAGTGATCTGCTTTTTAAAACCTGATAAGCTCTATGGACTTGTCAGGCTGGAAATTGATGCCAAGAATATCTTCAGTGGAGACATCATCAGACCAGAAAAGTAAATTGTTATTGAAATGCTAGAACCCAAAGGCTTGCGATTGCCCGAGGAAGAAAAGAAATGGCTTCACCTTGGGAATGTTTCTGGTTGTGTGCAATTCTATCAGAATATTAGACTCTTAAAAGCGGAAAGAGTTTGGACCCGCAACTTGTCCAGCATCCTGCCATTTGTATAAACTCCTTCTAGGACAGGGGTGGGCAAACTTTTTGACTCGAGGGCCACAATGGGTTCTTAAACTGGACCGGAGGGCCGGAACAAAAGCATGGATGGAGTGTTTGTGTGAACTAATATAAATTCAAAGTAAACATCATTACATAAAAGGGTACGGTCTTTTTTTTTTTTTTTTTAGTTTTATTCATTTCAAACGGGCCGGATCCAGCCCTCGGGCCGTAGTTTGCCCACGGCTGTTCTAGGATCTCTCTGCTGAGTGATCATCCAATTTTTCATAAAAATCCTCAATGCTGGAAAGTTCAATTCCTCAAAGCAGTGCATATATATTTTTTCAACAGGTATATGTCTTTATTAATATAATAGAGGCCCGATGCACAAAATTCGTGCAAGGGGTTCGGCCCTCACAGCTGTGGCAGTTTGCCTTGGCCCTCGCAGCCCTGGCTTCGTCTGGAAGGTCTTCCGAAGACATCCGGAAGGTCATTCGGCTGTCTGGTCTAATTAGCATATTATGCTTTTATTATTATAGATTAGACAGAACTGGTGAAAGTAATTTAACCAATTAAGTTTTACATGTTCTAGCTATATTAGTCAAAAAGACACCTAAATTTCAACATGTAAAGGGTACCTTTTCTTTTCAAAATTATGCATAGAAAAATTTTGAGTGGTTTTGTGAGTTTAATAGCATGATGCTATTACTAATTTCAACAATGATACTTGTAAGTTATATTTACCTTTTCTATTTTAATGAAATATATGTAACACAAAACCTGCCATTTTTAAGTGTACAATTTAGTGGCATTAGTGACATTCACAGTTGCAACTGTAACCACTATTTCCAAAAATTTTTATTGCCCAGAGACTCTGTACCAATTAAGTAGTAATTCCTCTCATGTCCCTCCCCGTAGTCCCTGGTAGACTCTAATCTATTTTCTGTTTCTGTAAATTTGCCTCTTCTGGATATTTCATATAAGTGGAATCATATAATAATTGCTCTTTTGTGTCTGACCGTATTCACTTAGTGTAATGTTTTCAAGGTACCTCCATGTTGTAGCTTGTATTAGAATTTCATTCCTTTTTATGGCTGAATAATATTCCATTGTACTAGTCTTTAGCCTTTTTGGGCAAGTTTATTTCTAAGTATTTTGTTCTTTATTATGCTATTATAAAAGGGACTGGGTTTCTTTTTTGTTTTTTCATTTCCTTTTGGGATTGCTCATTGCTAGTGTATAGAAAGACAACTGATTTTTGTGTGTGTGTGTTGATTTTGTATCTTGCAACTTTGTTTAGTAGCTGTAACACATTTTTTGTGGATTTTTTAGGTGTTTTTAGGTATAAGATCATGTCATCTGTAGATATAGTTTTGCTTCTTCCTTTCCACTTTGAATGCCTTTTCTTTCTTCTTCTTGCCTAATTGCACTGGCTCAAACTTTTAATACTTTGTCAAATAGAAATGATGAAACAGACATCTCTGTCTTGTTCCTGATCTTAGGGTCAGCTTTCAGTCTTTCACCACTCAGGATGATCTTATGCATGCATTTTAACATGGACTTTATCTTTTAACATGGCCTTTATCATGTTGAAGAAGTTTTTGTAACTTCTGTTTCTAATATATTGAGTATTTTTTGCATGAAAGGGTGTTAGATTTTGTCAAATGTTTTTTCTGTCACCTGAGCTAATCGTGTGTTTTTCCCCTCATTCTATTGTGTGGTGTAGTATATTGATTGGTTTCCGGACATTGAATCAACCTTGAAATGATATAATGAAGCTCACTTGGTCAGGGTGTATAATCTTTGTAATATGCTGCTGAATTTAGTTTCCTAATAATTGTTGAGGATTTTGTATCAGTATTCATAAGAATACTGATCTGTAGTTTCCTATAATGTTCCTTTTATGGCTGGCTTTGCCCTTCCCACAGGCTACTACTACAGTATTGTATTGGGGAGGGCCAGGCGAATGTGGAAGGATGAGGTATTTGGGGGAGGAGATAGTCTGTGCAGGCAGGTTGTCATTGGGTGTGAGAAAAATATTATTTGGATAACTCACATTTTAAAAAAATATCATAGCAATTAAAGTTGGTCTCTATGGTTAAGATATATCAGGCAAAGCTGGATCAATGGGGAGACAATATTTCCTAAAACACATGTTTAGTTGCTTCATTTAAAGCAAAACTTAAAAGAGACTACCCAAATGTAGTAACAAGCTGAAGGGAAGATAAAAAAAAGAAGAAGAAATGAACTTTGATTATTTCTGGGTTGTGTGTCATTCAGTCCACTCTATTTTTTCAGACATTTATTTTTATAGTTTGGCTGCAATTCATGATTTTGGTGAGTGTGCTAATACAAGGGAGAATGTGACCAGGTTTCCCTCATCAACCACACACTAAAAGAGGAGACCATTTCCACAGCTTTAATTCAAATCCAGATCATGGAAACCACAGTCAGAAAAGAGCCTAAAGCCTGGCTCTGCTTTCTGTGGACCCTTTGAAAAGATGAAATGAACAGTTAAAGAAGAAAGGACACCACCTCCTCAGAATTATATCAGACATATTATCATGGAAGGTGCAGAGGAGTTCCCGAAACACAAATGATGGGGCACATGATGGTCATTTCCCATAATCCATCGTGTTTTCCAGGTCTCTCTCCATCAGCTGGATAATACTCTTTAATCTCTGATGCTGATTTAAAATTCCATCAGAGGGAAGTAATGCATTTCTGTTCTGGAGGTTTACTGTGGCAAATGCATTACTGGATTAACTTTATCTTCACAATTTCAGGGGCCTTTTAGGGGCTAAGATGATTTAAAAATAAAATAAGACAAGAATCTGTTTGAAAATGTGTTTTTCACACCAGAACTCACGTGTGATGTTTACTGAGGGCTATTTAACATCTGAAAAGCTGAAATCCTGTTCTTTACAAGCAGAAGAGCCTTGGCAGTAAAAGAACTGGACCATCCAAACCTTTAAATGACCTGGGATCAGTCTAGTGCAGGTATGTCAAACTTGTGGCCCACCGGCCACGAGTTTGACATGCTTGGTCTTATGTTATTCCTAAGTGAGGTTTCCATCCTTGTTCTTTCGATAATGAGCAAAGTTGGTTGTTCTTAAACTTTGGTTGCCACAGAAGCCTTTGATCAAAAGAAGCTCACTTGTGGGTATAAATAAATAAAACAGATGAAGGCGCTGGCTGGGGGAGTGGGAGGAGGCCTCATTCTTCTCTAACAGTGGCCCTTGAGGGCTTCAGGACTAGGCCTCAGAAGAGCAGTTTTCTGGTTCCATTATTGGAATGCATTTCACGAAAAAGAATCAAATGCACAAATGCATTTCCATAAAAAGAATTCAGACAACATGGAAGACTATAGACCAAAAAGTGACTCTCCCCCTTTACCTCCTTTCCTCCAGAGCTCACTGCCATGAACAATTTGATAGTCTCAGTATGGATCTTTGCCTTATGTTTAGCAATAAATATATGTATATAATTAAATATATAGTTTGGGGGGGTTGAAATATACATTCTATTCATTTAAGTTTCATAGGGCAAAGGCCTTTGTCTGTGTCATTGAATAGTTTATCCTCGGTGTTCAAAACAGTGCCTGGCAGATAAACTATCAATAAATGTTCGTTGGATTCGAGACTGAATTAGCCTGCAACTTGCTCTTTGGTGTTTAGCAGTAGGTTTTGGAGATATTTCCATGTCAATCTTTTTAAAGATCAAATTGTATTTTAGCCGAAACCGGTTTGGCTCAGTGGATAGAGCGTCGGCCTGCGGACTGAAAGGTCCCAGGTTTGATTCCGGTCAAGGGCATGTACCTGGGTTGTGGGCACATCCCCGGTGGGGGATGTGCAGGAGGCGGCTGATCGATGTTTCTCTCTCATCGATGTTTCTGACTCTCTATCTCTCTCCCTTCCTCTCTGTAAAAAATCAATAAAAATATTTTTTTTTTAAAATTGTATTTTATAGTATGGATGTTCCAGAATTAATCACCACCACCACCCCCACCCCCCCACCCCCGCCCCCGTGGATGTAATTCTAGTTGTTTCCAGTTTTCTACTACGATAAGCAATGCTGCAGTGAATGTTCATATAAACGACTGTTTGTGTGCGCATGCCACAGCTTCTGCAAGGTGTACTTCTTCAAGTGGAACTTCTGGGTCGGAGGGAATGCACGTTCTGACTTCGTGTGGATAGGTTCTTGGAATCCTTTCTTTTCTCCTGGCAAATGAGAACAGAGATAGAATTCAGCTTGGGGTTTTTTATGGGCCAGGATCTGAGGTGTATCATCTCCACCCACATTCCATTGGCAAGAACTCAGTCACATAGCCTCTTAACTGTAAGAGAAACTGGGAAATGTTTAGCTATGTGCCCAAGAAAAATGGAGAGATAGTTTGGTGAGCTTCTAGCCTGTCTGTCACAGGAAGGGGTGCTGGAAAAGATTGTTTGTACCTCATCTGTGCCCAACTAAAATTTGATTCCAATTGAACGGAAGGTGTGATTTCAGTAAACAACTCATCTGCCACTGGTCTGTTGACATTTGAGTTTGTATCCTCTGATATAAATCATCTTCAGGGCAATCCTCTCTATCTAAACATGGAACTTTCCCAAAATTTGCATTTGACTGAATTTTAGCTAAATCTGAGTATGCTTCGGGTCAACAGGTTCTCGTGTAATTGACTTGAAAATGATTGACAGCACAAGATGGATCTTTAAAAAAAAAATTAGTAGCACCTGTTCACAAGGGATTTATTGTGTTTAGTGATCAGAAGCTGGGACCTTATCATCTGTCTCCAGGTTGTCAAGTCACTTATCATGGCCTTTGAAATTTCTGTATTGGTGCTGAGCGATGAATGAGCATCAAAGAGGTATTTTACTGCTCATTCAGTAATCTTGGCCATTGACGATGGCCAGACCATGGGATTAAGCCTGCCTGTAGAATTCTGGCACTGGGAGCTTTAGGCCTAAGATATGAGGATGTCTTTGAATGTCCTCCTCCTTCCTCTTCCATCTGATGTTATCTCATAATAACCCAGCCAGAGTGAAACCCTGGTATGGTTTCTATTTATTTGTATTATCCTTTACTCGACGGGAAAGCCATCTGTGGATTTTCAAAATGCTGAGAAGAGAGCCCCGTGGAGCATGGATGGCCCCTCATGCATAAGTAAACTCTGATTTTGATTAATAAAGAATGCCACTGTCCATATGGGGCTTTGTTTTCTTCTGAGAAGGTAAACAAACAGATTACTCTCTGCACACCCCCCTACCACTGCTTCCGCCTCTCTGAGCTGCTCCTCGTCCCCCAAACACTCCGGCGCTTTCCTGACTCCTGCTTGCGTCGGCACCTTTTTCTGACACCAGCTCCCATGTGTTCTCAAGCCCCCGCTCAAATGACACCTCCTCCGTGTGGAGACCTTCTCCTCCACATACTTGCTTCCCCTACTTTGACCTGTTGCCCTTGCATTTTCCTCTGACTATCATAGTGTTAGAAAATTTGGAAATACAGAAAAGTATAAAAGGAGAAAAATTAAATGACTTATCAGACTACCTAGTAACTTCTGTTAATATTTAGGTATACACCTTTCCAATATATTTCAGTATGTTTCTATGTTCATTATATTTAAAGCATGTTTATACATATGTACACACATGTATACATATATACACTATATATATACTGTATAAAACTACTTTATACAGTTTTTTTATTTAACAGTATATTTTGAACAATTTCACATGTCACTAAGAATTCTTCTAAATTATAATTGAGTTTTTTAGTATTCTTATCTTATGCCTAGGATAATTTTTGAATTACTCTCCATACTTTTACATCTAGGTTGTTTCTGATTTTTGTTTTTGTATTGTTTTTTTTGCTAGTATAAATACTGCTGTGAAAAACATCCTTTTTGGTAAGTCAGACACATTCTTGGTTATTTTCTTAGAATTAACTTAGAACTGGAGTAACTAAGTCAAACAGAAGTACATATATATGTATTTCCAATGCTTTTGATGACTTTTGCCAGGTTTTTATTATAACATCAGAATGAAATAGTTGTGTTTACTTGTTGTCTATCCTGCTTAGCTATAAATTCTTTCAGAACAAGGACTTGCTTGTATTTGAGTTTATATTGTCTGAAACGGTGCCTGGCCTATAACAGATGTCATTATTGAATCAGTGAATAGAGGGGAAAATTGGCATGTGGCTCATGACACTTGAAGTTAATAAGCTAATGTAGATCCTATTTAAGGCAGTATTTCCCAAGGTGTGTTCTATGTCATTCATTCATTCATTCATTCATTCATTCAGTAAATACTAATTAGACTCAGCTATGGTCTTGAACTACAACAGTGATTGCTGACAAAATGTCCTGCTGAGGGAGTTGGACAAAACATTACACAAAGAAGAAATCATTATAGTTTGTGATAACCATGCAGGAAATAAATAGGATACTGTTATAGGACAGTGCAAATTTTAGGGTGTATCAGAATCACCTGGAAGGCTTATTGATACAGATGGCTGGGCCCCATCCCTAGAGTTTCCGATTTAACAGGTCCAGGGGTGGAGGCAGGAGGTGGGGGGCGCGACTGAGATCTTGCATTTTTAACAAGTTCCCCTGGTCTTGCTGATGCTTTGTCTGAGAGAGGATAGCTAGGCTGAGACCTGAGGGGTGGGATGAAATATTTCGGACACAGTATTTCAGGCTGAGGCAAGAGCAGATGTCCAGAAACAGGAAAGGCTTGGCTTGTTTAGTTGCTGGGAGGAGGCCAGTGAGGCTGGAAGGCACCGAGGAAGAGAATGAGAAAAAGTGAAATCATGGGGTGGGCTCAGCCTCAGCCAGTGTCTGGCCTTTTAGGCCGTGAGAAGGAGTTTGGATTGTACCTTAAGGCGGCGGGATGCCAACAAGAATTATGAGCAGAGAAGGAATGAAATGCAGTTCATATTTTAAAGACATCACTCTGTCTGTTGAGAGGAGAAACAATAGAAAGTTGATAGCAGGAGTGGTGGAAAGACCAGATTTGGAGGCCACGACCGTGAACTTGAGTGAGAGATGAGGTTGTCATGAGCTAGAGCATGACAATGGGTGTGGAGAAGGGGAGGGAGAGCAGCTATAACTGTTTCACCACCACCCCAAAAATGTTTATAAATCACAGACTGTCACAAATTTAGAACCAGTTCTCAACTGCTGGACTTTTCAGAGCCTTTAAAATGGAAATGTTCCCTGTAAATCTCTAAGATATTTTCTCCCAGAGCACCTCCAGTGATGACTATTTCATTGGTTGTTAATAATGGTTGAAGCGTTCCTCCGCCCTCCATTTTGAAGGCTCTGGCCCTCTATTGGCCTCAGTGGCCCAGCCATCTAGGGAAGGTTCGCTCTGACCCTGCAAGAATGAGCTGCAGAGCAGGGCAGCCATCATTTTCCAGCTAATGTCGAGCCCATCTTAGGAGCCTGATGCCAGAAGCACCTGTAACATGGCCTGCTAGCCCCAGGCAACTTGTGAATTAAATGAATGACTAGATGACTGAAGAGCCTGAGTTCTTTAGATTCCTCCAACAGGTAAGACCAGGGGAGTACGCGCGAGGTTCAGACCTTGAGGATATGAGACACGTCCACACTATGTAATATGCCTGTTCTGTGATTACCACCTCAACCTAAATACTTAATGATGGTTGACATATGAAAGAGGAACCTCAGGAACACTCCCTAAGATCATCTGTGCTGTCGATATTTCTGCTGAGTTTGTGTGGGTGCCACAGGCAGAGGGGAGGTGCGTGCGGTAGCTTCTACCTCGTTGCTCCACAACCTACTGTGTGTGACACTTTCAGGATTGAACCTCACTGAGCCTCAGTCTTGTCACTCACAAATGGAAACACCAGCACTCACCTCAGGAAGTGCATATGAGGATTAATAAAGTCCTTCAGGTAAAGAACGTAGCACAACGTTAGCGACTGTTACAGCTTGCTGTCGTTATTAGAAGCAGTGATGTGTTTTCTACCTCGGTTTTGGTCAGATGGTTACTTGGCTCTTTCAGCTGCTGGAAACCCCAGACCCCTCGCCCCCTCGCCACCTGCTGCTTGTTGGGGGGTTTATATACTCAGTTCTTTCTTCTTGGGGTGCAATTTTGCAGGGGGTGTTTTATTTGGAAAATAAATGGTCCTTCCTCTAACCACATGCTAATTGAGAGAAATTTTCTCTTATATTTTCCCCCAGACATCTTGTTTAAATCTGAAAATACTAGAATGACATTTTTTGGGGGGGGATAGTGGAATTTGATTGTTTTTTGATCATCAGCGAAATACATTCAAGACTACATCCAAGACTACAGGAGTGAGGCAGAGCAACTTTTCATGAGCAGATAGTTAGCAAAGACATCCTTCTGCCTTTAAGCAAGGCGCCCGTCTCCGGAAGCATAGTGGAGGCTTTTCAGGAGACTCCTTGGTTCTTATTTCTTCATTTCATTATTACTGACTCCATGTTTTTTTAAAGGCATGTTTAGGGCCCACCATCTTAACTTAATTCTTTAATCACCAGATTATGACAAATGGAGAATCAAAAAAAAAAAAATCTGTCCAAAACAGCCGGTCTAGGCACTTTCCCAAGGTGCCTGCTGGACTTGGAAGTTGCCATGTGAGAAATGGTGATCCAGTTGAGGCCGTTCTGTGTGTCAGGGTGACTTAATGAAAGTCCTCCTGGTGGCCGTGTGGGAGAACTAATGAGTTTTCTCATATCAGGTTTATTCCCAGCACTTCCTGTGGTGCAATACCTGAATGAACTATCTTCTCTATAAATCTGATGAAACCAAGTTCTAAAATGAATGTATCCAGGGCTGGAAGAATCTGGATGAAAGCATAGAGGCCGGCACATGGGATGTAAAGAAAGAATGTGTGGTCTTGATGTTTTCAAGTTGGGCACAATTTATTGATTTTGTTTTTTGGGGTTATTTTTCTTTTAGAGAGAGAGGAGAAGGAGAGAGACAAAAAAAAAAATCCCTGAGAAACATCTATTGGCTGCCTCTTGCACGTCCCCTACTGGGAATCAAGCCTGCAATCTGGGCATATGCTGACCAGGAATCGAACCAGCGACCTCTCAGTGCATGATGATGCACAACCAACTGGGCTGAGCACAATTTAACTACTTTTTACAATTTAGAGTAGTACCACTGGCATCAGTAATAAGTCAGATGCCAACAAAAGGGGTTTGATCACTTCTTGCAGAGTATATTTTTCTCTCCATGTTCTGGGTACAGTCCTTCAAATTCAAGCCTGACCTTAAGGCTCAGAGTAAATGAGAATACATTTACTTTATTTCTTTTATGATGTTTGACTTCCTTATGAAGCTTTTCTTACCAGAATGGTAGTAATTCTGAAAATTATCCTAGTACTGTGCCAAACGTGGATTTCCTGTGCTCACTCTAGCTAAGGAATGTGAAAGCATTCACATACCACATGAAAACAATGTATTTTAATTTATAAGTATGAACATTGGCAGATGACATATAGTTACTATTTACATCTGTGTGTCTGAGCAACCTTTTAAAAATTTATATTAGGTTTTTTACAACATATTAAAAATCCTCAGTATCTATTTGGAATTTTATAAAGGCCATTTGTTATAAAATAGTATGGGTCACACATTTTGTACAAAATCTACTTGGTCCTTCTTAAACTTGTATTTATAACTATGTGTTTTCTACCAAGTGTTTAATCAGTGGCCCCATTAGCTCTTCTTACATCGAGAAGAATAGAATTCTTCACTGTGTTGCAATGAAGTTTGCAATGAAATAAAGTAGCTTAATGTAGCTTAATATTTTATTAATAGCTATAAAGGTCTTTATTAGGTTTAGTTAGGGCAGAGTACAAACATATGCATATGTGTATATTTATATATGTGTGTGTACATATGTTGTTGTTTTGTTTTTGTCCCTTTCTTTAGAGCAGTGGTTCTCAACCTTCCTAATGCCGCGACCTTTTAATACAGTTCCTCATGTTGTGGTGACCCCCAACCATAAAATTATTTTCGTTGCTTCTTCATAACTGTAATTTTGCTACTGTTATGAATCGCAATGTAAATATCTGATATGCAGGATGTATTTTCATTCTTACAAATTGAACATAATTAAAGCATAGTGATTAATCACAAAAACAATATGTAATTCTATATGTGTTTTCCGATGGTCTTAGGCAACCCCTGTGAAAGGGTTGTTCGACCCCCAAAGGGGTCGCGACCCACAGGTTGAGAACTGCTGCTTTAGCGGGTTGGAGATGATCCAGACAGACAGACATCTTTTTACTGGCATGGTTGATCATCTCTTGAGATTAGAGGGTCTTTCGTTATCTTAACCTTAGCAGACACCAAAAGGGCTAGAACCTATGACCTCTGCGTTAAGGTCACTTACTGAGTAGAGATGCATAATGGAGAATAATGAACTCAATCTTGCAGACATAGCAGAAGTGGACAAATACGTGATCAAGGAATAGGGACTCTGGGGGATCAGGGAAAATGAGAGCCCAGAGATGCCTGCTTGAAACAGTTTATCCATTAGGGAATGATTAAGTGTCCTGAAGTTATCCTTGGTTGTATAATCACTGATTTGGCCACCCAGGAGAGGCTGTTGTATTTGCTTGGAAAGGAATGAACAAATAATACCCTACATACTTTTATGGAACAGTAGCTTTTTCTATTCCATCCTGAAGCCAAAGTTTCTACTTAAACACCTTTGGTGGCTCACCTCTTCTCAGGGGACATTGCCTTGACAGTAGAACCATAAGGCTTTTGTCACCTGGCACCTGCCCACAGCACTAGCCTCAGGTCCCTGCACCCCACATGCTCCCTCCATGTTATTTCTAGTCTGTCTGTCTGTATGTCTGTCTTCGATGTGGTTCATTTAGCTTCAGATGCCCTTCCTACCTTTTCTCAGAGGCTGACTCTGTGCTTATCCTTCAAATCGGATTCTATCTTCTCCATGCTGAGCTGGTTGCCCTACTCTGTGCATCTTCCTGCCTTGGGTAGTCTCTTTTCCATAAAGACTCTCTTAAGAATTATATTTAAATGGTTTATATTCTTGTATGGAAGGTCCTTTTCTTATTCAATTTTGGTCTCCAGCCCTTAAAACAGTATGTGGCACATGATAGGCGTTCAGTAAGTATTCTTTGCACAGAACTATGGAAACCTGCATCCTTGCAGCACTTATTTGCATGGTTAGTAAACGATTTCCACTGTATTTGGCCTCACTCCCCGCTTATGAACAACAGAAAAGCTGTTCTCATAAACGACCATTTATTGAGCATCAGCCAAGAGCCAGGTCCTGTGCTGGGCGCTTCACCTGCATTAATGCTCACTGAATTGCCAAAACAGTCTTACCACTCTTAGTCACTGTGCTTTGCAAGTAAGAAAAGTTAAGGCTCAGAAAGGTTGAGGAACATACCCAGGGACCCTCAGCTGGCGTTTCAGCAGGCTGTGTTCTTTCTACTCCACCACCGGGAAGCCCTCGCTGCTCGTGTTCCCGTTTATAATCTACCGCAGTTCCCGGCCTATGCCCTGGAGCCATTTCCATTTCCTCCTTCCTGTTTGCTTACCAGACTCTGGGCAGATCACGGAGCCAAATCACTGTGGATGTTAGTGACAAGGGCGTGATTCCAGAGTTGAAGGCTGATGTTTTAAGTGTGTGTTCAGGTTGTATTGATTTCTCCCCTCTCCACTTTGTTCCGGCCAAGTCCTCCCGGCAGAAATGTAACAAAACAGGCTCACAGAGCTGCTCCTTGGGGCCAGGAGGGTCACAGGTCACCGCATTGATGTGTGGGGAGCATTTCCCAAATGACAGAGGCTCAACTAGAGAACTCTAAGTGACTTCAGTCAGACGTTGGTGCTATTCCGCACATTTACTGATCACCTGCCAGCCTGAAGTGGGTCTGTCTGGTTTGACTCCAGGACAATGACACTAGTCACCCAGGCCTTCTGTGAGCCCAGAGCACCTTGACCACAACAATGACACTGCATGGGAGTTTCTTGTTTACATCTCTCTTCTCTCTGATGAATTTCTTACACACAAGGGTCTGGGTCTCATGCATCCATTTATTCATTCAAGTCACAATTATTAAGCTCATATTGTGCTTCAAGTTTTGTGCCCGACTCCAGATAGATGGAGATGAATAGAATGGATTAGACCAGAATTCTGTTCCCAGAGAGTTTGCAGACATTTAAGAAACAACTAATAAATGATTATAAGAACTCTTAGGTAGTTTATTCATCTCTGATGCCCAAAATCTTAGAATGATGAATTATTCTGAGAAATAATAAGAACTCTAAGCACTTCTTGCCTGGAACTCTGCTCAATGTTTTAGATTCATATCTTATTTAATCCTCACAACCGCTTTATATGGAGATATTAGTACTATTATTATTCCCATTTAATAGATGGGGAAACTGAGTCCTCCAGGAAATGTTTGACTGAGTGAATTCAGAAGGAGCCAGTGAGCCCACACAGTTCAGAACTTCTTATTGTCTCTTAAAATCTCCCACATGATAGATTATTCAATATCCTGCAGTACACTGTTCTTGTGTCTTAGCCAACATCATGAACATTTTTGTCTTTAACATTTTATCCGTTTAAGGAATTCTACCAGTCTCTAGAGCAGGGGTGGGCAAACTTTTTGACTCGAGGGCCACAATGGGTTCTTAAACTGGACCGGAGGGCCGGAACAAAAGCATGGATGGAGTGTTTGTGTGAACTAATATAAATTCAAAGTAAACATCATTACATAAAAGGGTACGGTCTTTTTTTTCAATAGTTTTATTCATTTCAAACGGCCGGATCCGGCCCGCGGGCCGTAGATTTTGCCCACGGCTGCTCTAGAGCATCTTGTATGAAATCACACTATTCCATTACATTTAAGTGGCCATTTGGAGGGAGAGCTGTTTAAGAAGAGCCATCATCTTAAGATGACTTTAGGTTGGAAGGTTTTGGTCCCAAGATAAATTGAACACGTAATGCTTGTCAGCCCCTCCTCCATCCCTTCCCTGCCATAGGTCCAACACCAGCTCTTTGCAGAAAGCTCAGAGCAGTTTACTATCTGACATATATCTTAGATCAGTGATTCATTCCCACTTTCTTCTCCCTCATCAAGCCAAGGAAACACAACTAACATTAACTATCATCCTTTAACATTCACTACACACTGGGCACCAAGCATTTTTTTCATTACTGTAATTATTATTTCCCATTTTATGGATGGGAAAACTGAGGTTCAAAGAGAGACTGGACATGGCCAAAATTTGAACCCAGGCAATCTGACTGCAGAGTCCAGACTCTTATTACTATCCTCCAAATATCTTCTTCACTCCCCACAGCAGATGTCAACAGTAGTTCTTTAAGTCTGTGTGGTATGGGTGGGAGGAGTGAAGTTTAGAAAGTCCCCATGGCAAGGCGTGTCCAGTCCATCGCTCACCCACCAACTGACAGCAGAGCCTGCAGACCCTACGGACAGTTTGCCGTGCAGCTGAAGTTCTGAGGTCTCTCCTGACGCCTCCCACCCTCCATCTTTTCCTTCTTTAAACTCAGGGCATATGTCGCTTAAATACTTAGTTGACAGTTCATCATGTCTTCTCGCCTCTCATCTTACACTTGGTATCTTGCCTGTCCTTTCTAACTAGACTGTAGAGAGTTCGTTAATCCCAAATAGCAGCTGCCTACCCCATCGTGGGGCACATGGACGCTTAATAAATGCCACTTGTTTGCTTACAGAGTGACAGGGTTGCTTATTGGAGTCTGGAGGCAGACAGACTCCATTTTCTACTTATTAGCTGTGCAACCCAGTGAAAATAAATTCCACACACTTCATCTGCAAAAGAGAGATAAAACAATACCTTATAGGGTTGTTGGGACTATAAAGAGGATACATATAAAGCACTTGGCATAGTTCCTGGCACGTAATAAGCACTCAATAAATAGTAATTATTAATGTTATTGTTTCTACAGAACAGCTGAATTCATTGGGTGTTTGCTGTGCTCCATGCTGTGCTGTGCTAAATGCTTTGTGTGCAATTATCTCATTTAATTTTCACACAATATAGAAAAGATTTGTCAGCTGCAAAACACATGCCTTTCCCCTTTCTACCCCAAAGTTATTTAAGAACACTGGGTTTTCTCACTGTCTCTGGGGTCACGTGGCAGGCCAGCCAGGCACAAATACGGTATTGTGACACAGGCTGAGTGTGCCAAGGTAAAGGTTAGGACTAGCACAATAATTAACTACTAACAACAGCTAACTGGCTGGAGTTGACAAATGTTTTGGTGTGTTTTTTTTGTAATACAAATTTACAAATTTAAGTGGATTCAAGATAATTATGATACTGTCAGTCCCTCTCAGTTCCATCCCTGTGCCCTCTCTCAGGTGAAAGAGGAAAGTCAGGAGAAATGCGTTTGCCAGTCAGAGCATCCCACATCGTTAACGCACGTTGCTGTACAAAACAGGGTGAGAGTGGTCCGGGCACCACATGTACCACTAACTCCTGAAGGACCCTGAGACCCTTGCAAAGCTGTTTTACTCATCGTGATCTGGACCAGGACAAAGCATAAGTTCTTCAGTGTTACCAGTCTGTGTACTTTACAGAGGAATTACAGCAGGTTGGGTTGTGAAAGCCTTGCCCTATAAATTTTTTATTTTTACCAATTTGGTGCTAAATTGTAAGTTAAGAGTTTTCTGGCTGTGCTATAAAAAGAAAATGTGCTTTGATGATTGAGAAAGGGATCTTGCAGAGCACAGGGGATCTTTAGGGCAGTAAACTACTCTGTGTGACCCTACAATAGTGGGTACATGTTGTTATGCGTTTCTCTACACCATAGAAAATACTCCACCAAGAGTGAACCCTAATGTAAACTGTGGACTTCGGGTGATAGTGATGTGTGTGGGGGGTTGATTAATTATAACATGTATCCCTCTGGTGAGGAATGTTAATAATTGGGTACGTTACACATGAATGGGGTTAGGGAATATATAGGAAATCTCCCTACCTTCTGGTCAATTTTCCTATGAACCTAACACTGCTCTAAAAAATAAAGCCTATTAATAAAAAGACAGGAATCCTGCCCAGCTAAACAAATATGTATTGGATATCTGCTATATGCCAGATATTAGAATAGATTCAGGCGATACCAAAATAATTTATGCATGTCCTCTGTGAGAAAAACCAGTGCATATCCTATGTGAACTGAAGTCTAGGGGAAAAGGGTAAGCAACAATACAAACTGCAAACATTTTAATAAAGGTTGTATGAAGAGACACACAGAGGATGTTGGAGGTAGAAAGGAAAGGGATGTACCTAATTGGACCTGGAAGATAGAGGTAAGGGAGGCTTTCTAGAGGAGGTGATGCCTGAGCAGGGTCTTGTAGTGTGAGTAGGAGTTTTCCAGGCCCATGAGGATGTGGAGTGAAGGTGTTCATCAGTGATAGAATAAAACCGATATAATTCCGTTGCTCATTGGCTAACTCTAAATGTGTCACAAAGGTGCCTTTCAACGCAGTTTCAGTTTTGTGCAGTGGGTAAATTCCTTTTTTTTTTTTTTAGTGTAATGAAGTTAGCTTAATTAATGTTTGTAAAGCTTTCAGTAATGTTTGGGTAAGAGGTGAGGTAGAAGGGAAGTATATTACTTATGATCATAGCTTTACGAGCATCTGATCACCGAAGGAAAATTCCCTGAAAGGTCATTTCTAAGAAGCAGTATTAGCCTGGTGGTTCTTAAGCCTTATGTAACTTCCTGGAACAATGCAGCAGCCAGGGAAAAGAAAATGACATCAATGTGGAGATGATAATGAATTTAAATCATAAGCCTCATTGCCTTACTGCAGCTGCTGAGGATGAGACAAGCTGGGAGCTTCTAAACTTAACTCTGCGACTGCCTGGACGCTTCTAATTAAATGTTTCAAATAAAATCAATACATTTGACAGATAAAAGAGCAGATGGCTTAAGGAAGAGAAGTGAAAGGCTACATTAGGAAAGCGTTGGGCTTTTAAGAAAGAAACAACAAACATTTGATGTAGGAGAAAGCAGGGATTGGAAGTGGACAAATTTGAAGGCTGGAGAGGCAGGGTTAGGTCCTGTTTCACCATAAATTTCGCTGTGAAATTTTAGTTTGCGGCCCAACTAAACCTATCTGCTGCTCAGAATTCACACCTGTGAGATGGGAGTGACAGTCTGCTTCCAGACACAGGTAGTCATCTGTTTCCCTGGAGTGGTGTGTTGATGTTCTTCCTTCTTTCTTCCATTCAGCATGCGTGTATTGAGCACCTACTAAGTACTGGTACTTTGCTGGATGCAGGGGATTTGGGGTGAGCAAAAATCAGACCAGGTGTTTTGCCTCTCATGGAGCCAACTTAGTGCAGAACTCATCATTAGGTAATTGGCTAATTAAATACTGCAAATGAAAATATTTAAATATTTTTCAATGCTAAGTAAACATTTGGTGTTATTTGATGACTAGAGGCCCGATGCACGAAGATTCGTGCAAGAATAGGCCTTCCTTCCCCTGACTGCCAGCACCGGTTTCCCTCCAGCACCCAGGACCCTGGCCTTCGCTCTGGCTGCCACTTCCCGCCTTTGCTCCAGGGCTAGGAGCCACATCCCGCCTTCACTCCGGGCCGGCCACCGCCATCTTTGTCACATTAATTTGCATATTCCCTCCTTATTGGCTGTGGGCGCTGCCATCTTTGTTACAAAGTGATGGTTAATTTGTATATTCCATCTTTATTAGATAGGATGATGATGATGATAATGTTGTATTTGTATTTTATTAATTTGATAAAATCTTTGACATACAGTATAGTTAATCTTCATGGCAAATCTTTGAGGCAGATGTTGGTAACTTTTCACCAAGACAAAACTGAAATTTTAAAGGATAAGGTTGCTTGCCCAGAGTCACAAAGCCGTTTCATGGCAGAGCCCGTACTTGAATCCCGCTCCTCTCAGGCTAGTTTTCATGTGCCTTTGCTGCAGCAGGTTGAAGCTTTTGGTTAGTTGTTTGGCATTGCAGTCATCTGATCATTGTAAAGGTCTAATCCAAAGAGAATCCCAGTATGAGCAATTTCAGAAAATGCTGACATCACTGACATTACTATGGAGAGGTGGGGGCAATCTACAAGGTAGAACTATTGCATAAACAGAACTCCGATGTGGGCAGAACAAGCTGGAATAGTGTCATGATGCCAGCCCTTGGTGAGGACCTGTCTGTGTAGCTATCGCTGGGAGCGCCCTATCCTCCCTTGGTCCTTTTCATTTGGACATCAGTCTGCCTGCGTTTTCTCAGCTTCAGTTCAGTACATGGGAGGGTTCTGTTTACCGTGTGAAAAATGGAAGCTGGGCTCCATGGGTTCCCTTGGCCTTCAGAAGCCACGCTGAGGTCTGGGCAAAGGGTTCCACATGGGTACCGATCGAGTCATGGTTATTTGAGGAACTTGCTTGCTACTTGATTCCACAGGGTAATCTAAGGGCCATTGTAATTTGGGATACAGGAGATATTCCAACATTCCCTCCCCCATATCACACATATATGCAGATTTCAGATGTTGATACATTAAATCTTGGACACTCAAGGGAACATTCATAATGGCCCCTTTGTAAGACGTACAATCATTAGTGGAACCACCTATGTTTTCCAGACTCCCTGAATGTCCGCAAGTAATACTCTCCCCAAGGTCACCTCAAATGATGCTCTGCTTCTCCTCATCTTCCCTGGGAACTTCAATGGCACTTTGTTCTTTTCTGCTGGTACATGTCTCTTCTTTTATTATGTTCCTACTCTAAACACTCTGTTCCACAATCCTCACCCCACCTTACAGCCAGTACTATCCTAATATACAAAGAGCCAGGGTCCATAACGTCCAAAATGAACGAACGGACAACCAAACGCCAGGCTGTGCACGCAGCAGGCTTGGGTGGGCGGGGACTGGTGAGTAGGCTGAACTGCTGACCACTTGGTCCCTCCTGGGTCACGGGTGCTGCAGCGACCCAGCACTGACTGCTGCTGCCAAGGCGGGTGTGATGTGATTAGTCGGGGTGCCCCGCCATAGCCCCACAATCTGCCCGCAGAGGGAGGCCCAGGCCACCAGCCGGGGGCTCTGCAATTGCCCCAAAGAGGGAGGCCCAGGCTACCCAGCTGGCGGCGATGGGCAGGGCCTCCCTCTGCAAGGCAATCAATCGCGGGGCTCCCGAACTGTGAGAGGGCGCAAGCCGGGTTTAAGCACCTCCCCCCCCTCAAATGCATGAATTTCATGCACCGGACCTCTAGTCTTTAAGTTTATATGCCTATGTAATATATGATATAACTATATATATTAAATTCATACTAAAGGCCATAAGTTGGTATAAAACCATGTTTACTTCTCTGCCTCAAACCCTTCTATGGCTTCCCTTTTCACATAGGATAAAATCATAACTCTTGACCGTGGCCTATGTACCCAGCCTACCTCTCTCCCCCATTGCCCATTAATCTCTCAAACCACTCAAGTTCCTTCCTCCTTCGTGGCCCTCACTCATCTATTCCCTCCATTGGGGCAGCTCTTCCCATATGTTTTCAAAGACTGGCTTTTTCATCCTAAAATCAAGAATACCCTGCTCCCTCCCACTCAGCCCTTCATTTTCCAGCTTGACTCCCTATACTAGTATTTAACCCCTTTACCCCTTCCTTAGCCTTTATTTAATTTTGTTCCTGTAAGCCTCCTGAGGAGAGGGACACCCCTGATAGACCCTTAGATACTATGTACTGTGCCCAGCAGAGAGCCACTCAATAATACATTGAATGAATAAATGATGGATGTGTCTTGTTATCCATCCAACCTACACAGTAACCAGAGCAATGGTTACTAAGTGCTGACTGTACACCAGGCACCAGGCACACTTCTAAGCATGTTATATGAACTCACCCACTTAATTCTAATGAAAACCCATGAAGGTTGTACGATTGTGATCAGCCTCCTTTTTCAGGTGAGAAAATGGAGAAGTTAAAGAATTGTAAATCTGTAACAGATAAATAATTTGCTCAAGACTCTGCAGCTAGAAAATGACAGAGCCAGATGCAAAGGCAGGCATCCAGGGTCTGGCGCCCCTGCAGTCACTTCTAACCTTACTGTCTGCCTGGAGCCAAGAGTCTTCTGAATTCATGGATAGAAAGTTGGACCTGCGGCAGCATGGGGAAATTAACCAGTCTCACACCTGCCACAGTGTACTCCTTCCCCGCCTGGGAGGCTAGAGCAGGCATCATTATTTCTTTAGTGTATCCATCTGAAAGGAAAACCAGAGTCATCTCTGCAGATGCTGGGATTGAAAGAATCATTGTCCCCTCCTCAGAAAGCGTAATTGGGAGTTTCTCTGCCCATTAAATGAGGCCGTGAATGCTAACACGCTTTGTAGATGTAAAATGCTCTAGAAATGTTAGTTATTCTTATTTTTTGAGCTGCATGGGACAGTGGTTCATGTTGCAGAACTGCTGCTTCAGTCTTTCAGAAGCACATGCACCCAGGAGTCAAGGAAAGGAAATGCCTCCGGTTTATTCCCTCCCATCATCCTGAAAACTAAGCAGAAATCCCTTCTTCCCCTGAGTTTCCAAAAATCCAGGGTCAGAGATACGCAAATCTAAATATGCAGGCTGCTTTTAAATGATACATGAAAGGGATTTTTGAAATGAATGTGTTGTGATTGAATTTCTGGTCAGTCACCCAGAAGGCATTTTGCGCTAAGCTCTGGACCCAATTCCACTGAAAATGCATGAAGCGCTGGTGCCTGCAGCCAGCCCAGCCACAGCCAGGGGTCAAGGTCCTTGCCACACAACTCCCAGTAAATGATGCAGCCCCCCAGGCTCAGAGTTGAAACAGGAATTAGCACAAGCCTGAAATCCAATGCCAAGTTACTGTAAAAAATTCCTTTTCCCGACAACAAAAACCCTTTGATTTTAAACTACTTGATAAAACCAGCGTGAATTAATATATAACCTGGTTTTTTCAAAGGAAGCACCTTTGTCACTTTCAAAAGAATTTTGCTACTCCTTTGAAACTAAGAATATTGCTAAGCAGTGTTGTGCAAATAAAGGTCTCTTTGACCTGCCTTCCCAATAGATAAGAAACATGCATAAAAATAATCGCTTATTGTATATGACTTGCGCTGAGGTTATTTTTAAGGAAAACTGACAGGAGTTGACTTCCTTAATAAGTTGGAGAGCGCCACTGATCACCTTGTTTATTATTAAACAGGTTTGCTAAGCAACCTTTTTTCTTGGAGATGATCAAAGGCGAGCCTCAGCCTTATCTGACTTACCATGAAATTTCAGAGTAGTGGAATTTAAAATCATATTTCCTCCCTTTCAGTGTTTTTTTTTTAAATTATGCCAGTAATGCATTTATAAAGTCCCATGCAACAAAAATAGAGACAGAGAAGATGAAGCTAATTTCACCTTCACTGGCCCCATCCCACTCCTCAGAGGTAACTATTACAGTCACTTGGTTATATCTCCTTCCAGACCTTTCTCTGCGTATTTGTCTCTGTGTACATATTAAGTTTTTAATATTTATGTATATGTAAATGTATGCCAGTTGTCAATTGCTGTCACAAAACTTAGTGATTTGAAATTACAAATCTTTAGTCATGGCTGGGTAGCTCAGTTGGTTAAAGCATCATCCCCATATACCAAGGTTGCAAGTTCAACCCCTGGTCAGGGCACATATAAGAGTCAACCAATGAATGAATGCATAAATGTGGGACAACAAATCTCTCCCTCTCTCTCCCTTTTGCCTCCTTCTCCCTTTCCTTTTGCAGACTAAGAGAATAAATGCTTTGAGAGCTAAATTGACCTGCTCGTCCCCTCTGTTCCTTTTTTCTCTCAAGTATATCACTTGTGCCCCCACATTATGGCCGTCACCCAGCGACTGTTTAATCCAGCCAGTGCCACCTGTGACATTTTATTTTTTTACTCCCAGCCCAAATGCCATTTCAAAGTCAAAGTTAGTGTTTCTTCACAGATGTTGTGTCGTTCCAGGCACCAGTGATAAATGTTGCTTAGTCGAGGTGGGCCTGACTGGGATCTCTCTCCAAGAAAGTGAGATGATGGGAGAGACCATAAAACAGCTGTTAATTTCCCTCTCCAAGTGAGGAGGATTATGCACAGTGGTGGAAAGCCGTTCTCGGGGTCCCCAGCCTAATTGTCTTGATTAGCACGCCGCACGGCCATCACAGGTGTAACACATAATAGCTCTATAAGGTTTTCATAGCCAGGCCAATTAAAATCTGTCAGTGAGCCAAGAACTAACAGTGCGTGCTTCAGGATGCCAAAAGTCAAAACGAGTTCTCTAAATAAGAATTGCATTTCTAGGACAATTTCTGGTTCTAAAGCACATCTGCATTTCCTTCATCTCATTTTTTTCCTCCTGTGGAAGGCTAGCAGTTCAGGTGTGGGAACCGAAGTTCAG
This sequence comes from Myotis daubentonii, assembly GCF_963259705.1. Classification (NCBI taxonomy): domain Eukaryota; kingdom Metazoa; phylum Chordata; class Mammalia; order Chiroptera; family Vespertilionidae; genus Myotis; species Myotis daubentonii. The sequence continues at coordinate 87,646,281 of NC_081844.1, read as the reverse complement.
AGAGATTCAGTGACATCCCAAATTATAGGACCCCGGTAATGGTGCCCAACTGCTCATGATAAAGATAAGTACTTAAAGAAATGTCTGCCGTCCAGATGGCGGTAGCTAACATGTATTAATCACTAATAAGTTTACAGAATGCTATTATATTCATTTTCTTATTTATCTTTCCTGGTAACTCTGTGAATCAGCTCTTTATTGTCCCATTTTTATGCATACAAAACCCTCAAAACCATGGAATATTAGTTGAAATCCTGCATCTCATTTTAGGGTTGAGGGAACTGTGGTTTTGGTGGTTATATCACTTCATCAAGGGCCTATGGCTACCACGTGGTAGAATTAGGAAGGATAGGAACCCAGGCCGGCTGACTCTGACCCAGCATTCTTTACCCATCATGCCATGCTCTGTCGTGTCTCTAGTGCAGTGATGGCGAACCTATGAACTCATTTTTTTTGGTTGATTTTTCTTTGTTAAATGGCATTTAAATATATAAAATAAATATCAAAAATATAAGTCTTTGTTTTACTATGGCTGCAAATATCAAAAAATTTCTATGTCACACGGCACCAGAGTTAAGTTAGGGTTTTTTCAAAATGCTGACACCCCAGCTCAAAAGGTTCGCCATCACTGCTCTAGTGCAAGGTGTATTTTAGACTTGTGGGCAAATAAGGCAGTGCAGCCCTCGTGGTGAGGCAATGACACAGATGTCTCCTATCGCCACAGTGCCCAGCTTTGAACAACTGAAGGGTCTGGGTCAATGATTTACTTTCTTACTGAATTGGGGAAATGGGCAGTTTATATTCTAAGCTGAATATAAACTTGACCCCTGGTCTCTCCACTGCCCCATCTCCGTGGTGCTGGCCATGTGTGTTTGGTGAAGGTGCTTCTGCTGGTTTACAGGTCACCCACCAGAGGCCCGCACTGCACTGAGAGGGCCCGCGTGGCTGTGGATGGCCACGAAGGCAGGGGATACATGCCTCAGCGGGCCAGGCAGGCTCAGAAGTTGATAGACAACCAGCCTACAGGAGGAACAGCTCTGAACTATTCGCCATCAGAGCCATAAACAATCTCTTGCAGGAAAATGTGTTGTTCTTTGTTTCTTAGAGATGAGGAATGAGGAGGAACCCTCTTTGGCTCTTCTGACAATTTTTTGTAGATGAAGGCTGAGCCCCGAGTATAAACAATCTGCCTGGCTGGTGTCCCAGCACTGAGGGGGCACACAGGCCGGTTCCCTGGCGACACGCGTGAGGGTAGGAGTGGAATGTCACAGTTCTCACTGCTGGGAGGCCAGTGTTTTCCACCCATTGTTCATTCTGAAAGCCTTCCTCGGTCCCAGCCCCGGAGTCGCTGGAGGAGGGAAGAGAATGGATTCCGTGTTCCTGTGGTGCATGGCCGCCCGAGGGCCAGGCTCCTTCCATCCGCGGAGCCAAGAATCACGATTTCCTCAAGAGCAAATGGCTTCCGTGGCCTCTTGGGCTGCAGAATCTCTGTATCTACTCTGCTGTTCCATCCTGAAATCGGGGTTGGGGAGTCGGGGGGATGGGGGGGAGAGTGGGAGGGAGGAGGGAGGGGGTGCGGCTAAAGTAGCCACATTGACAACATCTCAACACAAATAACTTCTTTTATTTTTAAAAAGGGAACCAAAACTGGAGGTGGGAGGAACTGTAGGAACAGTTTCATGTTCTGTACTATTTTGTTTCATATTTTTAAATATGATCAAAAGGAAGAAGGAGCAGGTATCTATTTATGGAAACGGATAAGTATTTATTTATAAGCGAGTATGTATCTGTATATAGATTTTTAAAATTGTTGCCATTTTTACAAAGATCACTCCAAGCATGGTGTGAATAAATCTACACTTGGCTTAGCTTAATGCAGTTGAATTGATTTCTGCCTGCTAACCTGTGATTCCCTCTCGGGGGAAGGATCAATAAGATCAGTCAGGCCCACTTTTGAACGTCTTCGGTCGGTCCTGGTTTAATCTTGGTAATCCTGGTTACACACCACTCGGTACAGAGGCAGAATGCTTGGCAGCAGTATTTGCTCGATGATTTGAGACCATATTTGGGGGCAGGGGTGGGGGGGTGCATTTTAACTTACGACTTGGTGTTCAGTTTCTTCTCCTTTGAGCTTCATGGTTGGGTGCCTTTTTCTTTCCTTGTACTGCAAAGGGCCTATTGGGAGGAAACTTGGGGGAAATTAACGTGCCAGGGAAGAGAATTGAAAATAAGTTTTAAACAGAATTAGAAAAAAAAATAAAGCACTACGATGTTTGAGAGATTTGAATTGGATTAGACGGGGGAGGAAGGAGGGAAGGAGGCATTTAAAACATATAAATGCCATCAGAGACACTGGACTAAAATTAATAACAATTCCTTCTCATCAGCATACAGGAGCTATGTCACCCTTTCTTTCTCTTGAAAAGGGCCTCACACATGTGTCACAGCTGGGTAGAGTCCCATACACGATGCCTTCTGAGAGTCTTATTAAATAGTTTATAAATTTTTGGCAAAGTCACATATGTAGGGAACCTGTGAATCCTACATCCTTCCCCAAGTCCTTTCAGACCAGCATACATTGAAAACCCTATTAGAATGTCCTTCCGGTGGCAAAAAGGGAAGAAAAGTAATTCTTTGCCCACCCACCCATTCATTTCCTACCAGTCTTCACCCCATTAGACTATTGGTAAGGAGGGTTAAAAATATAAACAAAATGCCCAGCATAGAACCTGGCTCATGTACTATGGCATTAGTTTACTAGAACTGCTGTGACAAAGGCCTATGAAACAAGTGGCATAGACAACAGCAAGTTACTGTCTTGATGTTCTGGAGGCTGGACGTCTGAGATCCAGGTGTCGGCAGGGCGAGTTCCTTCTGGGGGCAGGGACTGTTCACGCCTCTCTCCCAGCTTCTGCGCTTTGCTGGCAGTCTCGGGCATTCTTTGACTTGTAGGTGCGTCACCCTGTCCTCTGTCATCATGTTCCCATAGTGTCCTCCCTGTGTGCATGTCTCTGTCCCCATTTCTCCTTTTTATATGGACATCAGTCCTCTTGGATCCCAAAGACCACCCTCATCTTAACTAATTACATCTGCAATGATCCTGTTTCCAAATAAAGTCACATTCTGAGGTATTGGGGGTCAGAACTTCAACATATGAATTTTAGGGGCACACAGTTCAACCCATAACAATTACTACTGTTTATTTTGGTTATAGTTATGATGCAATCCTTAGCTTTTCATGATTTCCTCTTCACTGTGGCTCTACCTTCTCTACCCTGCAAAAAAGGGTCCTGGCTGTTGTGGCTCAGTGGCTGAGCATCAACCTATGAACCAGGAGGTCATGGTTCGATTCCCAGTCAGGGCACATGCCCGGGTTGCAGGGTGATTCCCTAGTGGGGGGCATGCAGGAGGCAGCCGATCAGTGATTCTCTCTCATCATTGATGTTTCTCTCTCTCTCCCCCTCTCCCTTCCTCTCTGAAATCAATAAAAATACGTCTATTTTTAAATTAGCAACAAAGGGAATGAAATGAGAATGTGTTGCATAGTGTGAATATCTTCAAGGAGTACACTGGCTGAATAATTGCAGTGCTACCCCCACTATATCAGGACATTCGTGGTCCTGGTCAAGGGACCGGGACAGTTGGCCAGCCCCATCAGCCAGGCAGCAGGGCTCATCATTAGTTACACCCAGAGCCATCGGAGTTCTGGCAATCTCTCCAACCCTAAGATGCTCGGATCCTCCCACAGTGAGCAGGCAGGCAGCAGCCTGCCCAGCCTCAGCAGATGGCGTGGAGTCCCCTGTGCCACTGGCGTCATGTGCGTTTTAGATTTATGAAAACGCCCATGAAAAAAAGAAATACCCTTTGGAGCAATAAAGTCCCAAATCCAGCAATTTTCTGCAGCATCCCAGCAAAGTCCCCCCGGCTGTTGTTGAAATGGTTAGCCAGTAATTCTTCAAAACGGTTTTCTTCTGACACGTACACAACATTTTCCTTTGTAAGAACGTGAAGGTTTGATTCCTCCAGAGCCATTACATAGACAGATTGGCCCCTGAGATAATTACAAGAAGATAGTCTAATGGGCTCGATTAAGGGAATCCCATTCCCTCCGTGAAGAATCAACATGAGATGCAAAGCCAGACAAGTCGCCCCCTACAAAAAAAACTACAATTTTTTACCTGGAAGCATGGAAGGAAACAGTATTCGGTCCACCTGTTTATATTTGGAAACTAGGCTGATATTGATCTGTCCAAACAGGGTTGTTGAAGTGGAATATTTTTACTCCACTCTGTTTCAAAAGTGCTTAGGCTGACATACAAGGGTGTATCAGATATGGCACGATAGAATAAATTAAAAATCAAGTGACCTAAAATCATGGTCTCTCAATATTGGAAGCCGCCTTTCAACACAGGCAGGACTGGCATCTCTGGAAATCCTGATACATGGCAACCCAGTTCTTCCTGATCTAACGTGATCCTCGGGGCCTTGGGGATTGCTCAGCTCCTGCGGAGAGAGGCTGCCCCTAGCATGGCTGCTATTCGCCCTGGCTATTGATTCCAGCCTGGCGTCTAGACAGGTAAGAGAGTCAGAGTAGTCTCAGGTGTCCAAAAGGAAGGATGCTGACTGGGGTTTAGATGGCTATGCAACACTGTCAGCTCACAGTTTAGACCAGCCCCCTTCCCGGCCCCTTCTCTAATTTCAGATTATAAACACATTTTTTAAAGTGTATATGAAAATGTTTTGAAAGTGAAAAAATTTACTTTCACTAAATGCAAGTTAAGAAGGTGTATTTAGTCCATCTCTGTCCCACACGCTCTTAAGCCTATAGCCCCCACGTAAAGGGAGCCGAAAGGTGGCCTGCTAGTTTTGAATCTTCCTTCCTGAGTGTGCCTCCTCCTTACCAAGCAGGTATTTTCAAAACCCCTGTGGTGAGCTTCAGAGTTTTTCAAATTTGAGAGCCCCAGGTCTCCTTCCTAAAGAGGCTGACTTAGTAGAACAAAGGTGGGGCTCAGGAATCTGTACTTTTTATGTGTCCCCAGAGATCATGAGCTTCATGGCCCAGGGGACACCGCGTGAGAAGCGCTGCACTCCCCTGTGGTCTGCTTCCTTTTGGAACACGAATTAACACTAATTTTTGCATTTTTCCCGACCATCACGTCTTCAAAATGAATTTTTTTAAATGTGTGGTGCCTATAGCAGCAAAGCATGCTCATTGTTGTTGTTTTTTGATTAAGACAATATAAGTACACAACCATCCCTTTTCTACTATTGAGACAGAATTATAAATATTTTAATGGCTATCCATCAAGAACATTTTTTTCTCTTTCTATGTATGTATAATCTCTGTCACTTAAAAAATATTATTTTCAGTTTGCAGACCCAAATTCACAAGATCTTCTTTTTTGCCAGTGACAATAGCCAGTATCAGCCTTTCCTTCCTTGGGTTCTGTGACTCTCAGGCCACTTCCTTTACCAAGGCTTTTTCCAGTGGTGATGTCCAAGCTCCTATAGCTCTACCTAGGACACGTTTCTTTAAGTGCCGGGGTCCAACCCCAGCAGGTCCAGGGGTCCCCAAAGGTGTGGACGGAGTCGGCGAAGAAGGAAGGACACAGAGACAGTGTTCAGTTGATCAGCAGCCTAGCCAGGATCTCCAGCCAGGATCTCTAGCCAAGTTCTGGTCTGGATCTCCAGAGAGGTTCTGCTTAGGATCTCCAGCCAGGTTCTGTGGCCATGTTCCCTCGCTAGGTTCTCCAGCCAGATTCTGTCTGAGATCTCCAGCCAGGTTCGGACACCAGGTTCTAGTCAGGTTCTCTTGCCATGTTCTATGGTCAGGTTCAGTCCAGGGTCTATTGCCATGTTCTCTCCAGCGAAGTTCTTCTGTCTCTAGGCTCCGTGTAGGTTCTGTCTTCTGAATTCTGTCTCATGAGTTCTGTGTTCTAAGTTCTGTCTTCTAAATTCTGTCTCTCTGTCTGGTTACATCTGTATTTATACCAGTTGATTCAATCCTATCAATCTCTATTACAAAGGTTAGGGTGTTTCTTATCTCCATTCCAGGGAGTAAAGATTATGTAGCTTAAGCATGATTGTTTGTAGTGATTAACTACCTGCCTGGCACTTAGTTAAGGAGTTTCATCCCCTCCCTGACTTCAGGGAAAAATTCCTACCTGGGGAAACAACCTTTCTAGGAGAGGCATCCCCTCCCTGACTTCAGGGAAAAATTCCTACGTGGGGAAGCAACCTTTCTCGGAGAGGTGACCTTGGTTAAAACACAGCGCCAAGAAGGTGAGCAAACATATTAAGAACCATATGCCATATATGCCAGGTCCCTTGAAACAGCAAGGATGGACCGGCTCCCGGCATTTAAGGACTGGGCAGCTATTGATTAGTTTCCAACGCAGGAGACACGAGTGAAATTGCTGCACCATCTCTAAGGTTTTCTCCCCTTTTTTTGCCAACCTTGTCCTACCCATCAGAGGACTGTTCTCTTTCACCACCTCTCCATCTCCTTCACTTGGAAACATTTAGGTCACACCCACATTTGACAATTCATTTTGCTACCTTTGGTCTGGACTGTCCTTGAGTGTTTTACCACTGAGAGGTCCTCCCTAGCTAAGAGAGGGTTTCAAAACTATATTTCCCAAGGATCCCCATTTATTCAGTGCTTCTTAATCATTGTGAGGTCTTCACTTAGATCCTTTGAAAATCTGATGAAAGTGGTGATCCCTTAATCCTGAAAAATGCACATATTTACACCCCAATGTTTGCATGTAATTTCAGGAGGACCAAGGAATCTAAATTAAGGACAACTTTGGTAATATATCCTCATGAGACTAAATTTCCTCAAATCTACCAATGATTCCCACAGATATCATTCATGAAAATAAGTATTGAGCGTCAATTATCCAGCAGATACTGCACCGGGGCACTGGAGTTACAGAGAAGTAAGGCAGATGCCCTGTCTTAAGGATGTCAGTATAGGGATAGAGGAAGATAGAGAAACAGGATCATAGAGTGTGATAAGCACCATAAGGAAACAGCCAGGGCTACAACAAACTGTTCTTAAAACGTAATTCTCACTTCTCTCTTTAAACCATTGATGTCTCCTCTTCCTGTCAACCATGAAGACCTTCATCATGAACCTCAAGCTTATTCTCCACTATCATCTGGACATGCCTCTTTCTTTGGCCCAGTTCTCTCACTTCATGCTCCTACCATGTTGAGTCTCTTTTGGTCCCCAAATGTGACATGTTCTCTAAGCTGTCCCCTCTGCCTGGTATACTTCCCTCTCCCATTCTTCACACTTCGGTCAGGCTGACTTTCATTTGCCCTTTAACAACAGACCTAGGATGCTTTCTCGAGGGAGCTTCGTTTAATTTCTCCAAGTTCAAGATAGATGCTCCTCTTTAAAGTTACCATAGCACTTGGTACTTACCCTTGTCTTAGTTCCTATCAGACTGTATCACAATTGCCTCTTCAGGGACTATCATGTTCACAGTTCTAGTCATACTAGCTAATGCATAATAGTTCATCGATCTTTGAATTAATTAATTTACTAATTTAATAAAAAAAAACTCTCAACAGAATTTGTTTTAAGACTTTCAAGTATAAGTCAAAATGAAAAGCTTTTCTACTTCTATATTCTCTGAGTAGAACTGTCTATAATTAGAACCTTGACAACATGTGACCAAGCTGTTCTTTGCCCACAATGAGTCTGATTCTTGGTTACTTGGTACACACAGAAGCAGGGACAGAGTCAGACCAGCAAATTAAGAGATGTTCTCCTGCCATTCGCTTAGCACTTTGCAAAATACTTTGGGGAGTAAAGATATGTGAATTTCTTCCTTCAAGAACCTATTGTTGGGAACACGAGAGTTTCCCATGTAGAATGTAGATACTACTCTGTAATTTACTTTCAAATTATGTATAGAGACTATAAAATGACATTGATAGTCACCAGATAACACTAATTCACTTAACTTCATATACCAATTGTGAAATGTACCTTTTATGTGTGTTTCTAGGAAAAGGGTTGAAGTTGGGGTGAGGCAAACTAGCAGAGATGTCCTCACTTCTCACACCTCCTAGATGTCCTTCTTCATCTAGAAGCCATGTAAATTATCTGGGCTTTAAATAGATGGGGTTTAAAGATCAGCATGATCTTGACCAAGTTACTTAATCTCTCTGAGCCTCAGTTTACTCACTGATAAAATGATGGTGATAATAGTAACCACTTCAGTCTACTGTGGCTACCATAACAAAATACCAGAAGCTGAGTGGCTTAAATACAGGAATTTATTTCTCATGGACCTGAAGTCCAAGATCAAGGTTCTAGCTAATTTAGTTCTCTAGTGAAAGGCCTCCTCTGGCCTGCAGACAGTCACCTTCTCCCTGGGTCCTCACATGGCAGAGAGAAAGCAAACCCTCTGGTGTTTCTTCTTATAAGGCAGTGGTTCTCAACCTTCTGGCCCTTTAAATACAGTTCCTCATGTTGTGACCCAACCATAAAGTTATTTTTGTTGCTACTTCATAACTGTAATGTTGCTACTGTTATGAATAGTAATGTAAATATCTGATATGCAGGATGGTCTTAGGCGACCCCTGTGAAAGGGTCTTTCAACCGTCACGACCCACAGGTTGAGAACCGTTGTTATAAGGGCACTAATCCCATCATGAGGGCCCCACCCTCATGACTTCCGTTAACCCTCATTACCTCCCAAAAGCCCCATCTCCAAGTACCATCATATTGTGGGGTAGGATTTCAACATATGAACTGGAGTGTAGGGGTGGGACACAGCATTCAGTCCATAATAGAAACTACATTGTTAGATTATTGTGAAAACTGAAGGAGCTAAAGCATGCAAAGAATATGACACAGTATAAACACTTAACTGGTAGTTGTCACCATCACATCTGTTTTGTGTAATGATGCCCCCTCAGCTCTAGAACAATGCCTGGCATATACTTCTTGAAATAAGTCATCATCGCATCAAGCAATGACACATAATTCCAATTTCTGAAAGACCCTGCTTCTGTCATCCTCTAGGCTAGCGGTTCTCAACCTGTGGGTCGTGACCCCCATGGCGTTCGAACGACCCTTTCACAGGGGTCGCCTAAGACCGTCCTGCATATCAGGTATTTACATTACGATTCATCACAGTAGCAACATTACAGTTATGAAGTAGCAATGAAAATAATTTTATGGTTGGGTCACAACATGAGGAACTGTATTTAAAGGGCCAGAAAGTAGAGAACCACTGCTCTAGGCCATGTCTCTGTGTATGGATGTGTCCTGTAAGGATGGCCTCAGCTTCTAAGAATTGGCCGTTCTGATGACTAAATTATTTCTTGTTTTTTGACATTAGTGTCCCTCAGAGTTAACTCCACCCTCAGGCCACTCCTTAGCCACCCAGCAATGCCCATAGTTTTATGCTTCCCTGATCCTTTGCATTTTTCCATCATGCCCAACTGTGAGACTCTTTTTCCCCATCCAATTTAATAGAATAAAGCCTGCTCTGGTTTAGAATCACTTTTGCAGCTAATCGAAGCTCGCAGCATTCTGTTAGCTCTCTGTATTTGCTCTAAGCCCATCCTGAGGCATCTGGGATTATTATGTAATAACTTGGGCTCATTTCTGGTCAGTATATACCATCCCTTTCATTCTGCAAATCCCCTCGGGGTTCTCTTTCTCTTTTCAGGGGATGAGAGAAGGGGTTAGAAGCGCTGTGGTTGAGGTTTTAGGAGGGGGAGGGGAGGAATGTTTGCTATGAGTTATTATCCCACACTTATCAGTATTAAACTGGATTTGACAACTCATAGCCTAGGATTTAAATGATCTAAATCCTTCTTCATTTGGCAGTCTGGTTTTCCCCATCATTTATTATGCTACCCAATTTATTATCATTGGCACATTCAAAGGCTTGGCCTGTGGTGCCTTCAGTCAGGTGATTGATACAAATAATGAAAAAGATGGGGGCTCCCAGCAAGGAGATCCAAAGCATTCCCCCTTTCCTTTTCCTCTCATCTGGCTCAGTTCATCTCCTACACATTAACCCTCAGCCCGTTTACCTCTTCTCCTAGGAAACTCATCCTCAGCTTCTTTCTGGGCCCAGGAAGGAAGTGTCTTTGGCAAGGAGAGGTGAGGGTAACGAGAGCCATGGTCTAATTCCCATGTGGGTATCAGGCCTTGGACCCTAGAAACCTTTTTCATCCATGACAGGATTTCTGTGGTCACACCAGCCCTTCGAAGTAGACATTGATTTCATCCCATTTGATAGCTGAGGAAACTGAGGCAGGCTGTGTCTCAGTCTCACTAGAACAGTCAGCATGGGAGAAGGAAGGATCAGGACTTAGGGAAGGGGTGGGATATGGACACTGTATCACCAGAGGAAAGGCTGGTATCAAAACCTCTAATGCAGCAGATAAGAACGTGATCTCTGAAAGCAAGCAACCCTGGAGGTGATGCGAGTTTTCACCTGTTAGCTGGGGAATGTGAGTATCTAACCATTCTGTGCCTCAGTTTCCTCATCTGTGAAGTGGGAATGATAAAGTACCTACCTAGGTAATTGAGTACTGAATGAAACAGCATACGTGGGTACTCCATACATTTCTCCGTTTGTAAAAAGGCGATAATAATAATTTTACCTTCACAACAACCGTATGGATAAAGCACTTCAAATAGTGCCTGGAAATGCTCATAAACGTTAGCTGTTGTTACTACTACGGTTACTACCATTACTGTTGTCATGATGCAAACTAAAATTCAGCACAGGGGATAGGTACTATCCAACCAGTAGGTTGCAAAGAACTCAAGGCAGGGCCCTGGCAAGCAGGAATCACCCATGATAGTGATTATAGCTTATACCACTGTGAGAAAAATGACATCTGTTTCACGTCCCCTGCCTCACATCTATATACCCTTCTCAAACCGGATGCCAACCCCAGGCCTGCCTGAGGGAGGTTTGGTCTGAAGCTCTAGCCCAAGTTTAGAAAGAACATCCTTCGGGAACTCGACATCCTGTCGTCTTCTCTCTCTAATCTCAAACCTTAGGAAGTTTACTTTATGAGGCCATATGTTTCTTGCTGAAAACCAAATGTTATGGGTGGGCTTTAGAGATCATATTCATCGATGTAAAATATGGGTACGGGTAGCTCTGTTGGGAGCATCTGCTGCCTTGAAACTAGACAGCAGTCCCTCCCTACACACACAACTTTCTATCTTGCAAAAATATTTCTGTTGACATTAACCTCAAGTAACCTTTAGCAATCCCATAAATGCCTTTTTTATTCTAAGCCACCCAGCCCTGTGCTTTGGAAATACAATAAATTTTTATCTCCTGTTCCCATATAAGTTGCGCTGAATGTGTGCTACTTGAATGTTTATAGTTTAATGTAAGAGTCTCCATAAAGCACTCCCACTGATTTACATTTGGAAAGGAAGTGATGCCCAGAGTTCACCCTGGCCTAGAAGCTCAAATCTGGCCCAGATGTTCTCCCATAACCTATACTTAGAGCCAAGAGTAAAGTTGCGTATTTCAAATACATTTTGCAGTGTGTCTGTCAGTAATTTATAGGCAATGGATAGCATTGCTTTCAACACTACTCTCCTTTGCTGAAGCACCCATAGCCGAAAATGGGCCTCAGAATCCCTCCTCTTAGCTAACTGGGTGGTCCTGAGCTAGTTGTTTACTTCTCACAGCCTCCAGTTCTGCAGCTGTAAATGTGAGTAGAAGTGGAACCAATTTCATAGTTTGACCATTTGAAGATTGAATGAAAAAATATGTTTAGACTTTGTAGCTCTGTGCCTGACACACATACTCAAGTGTTCGCTCTTATTATTTCCTCTTTACTGGTTTGCATATTCCTAAACTTCTTAGAGTCAGTAAATTTTATTAACATTGTGGTCTTATGATTGTCCATGGTAATAATCAGGCATTTTATCTTTATTACTTTATGAAACCTTTTATATTTCCTCTTACACTTCTGCAAGGTTGCCCTCTATTCCTAATTCCAAGGCCATAGTCACAGTGGAAATTCCAAATCATGCCTCCTTTCTATTTCTGTCCGGCCTCCCCTTCCATCAACTGTCACTAGGTTTTCACTTGCTTTGTGCAGGACATGGAGTTACTGCGGGTTTGGAGCTGAGAGCCTGAGGCATCAGGCAGAATATTGTCAGTCAGCAGTGCAGCAGCACGTGTATTAAGGGAGAACTTTGCAAACATTTTTAAGCGTGTCCGCTGGTTAGAAATTGTCTTTTCTTTGTGGTCAAGAAGGTGTTATTGAAATTCTGCTTCTCCTACTCAGCCCTGACCTCTGACCTTTCTCCACAACTGAGAAGCAGAATAAATTAATGATGATTTCAGCTGCCTTTTTTCCTCCCGGGGTAACCGATGAGTCAGCATCAGGGACTTTGCCAAGAGGCCTGAGTCATAAATATAGCTGCCATCCATCAAGAATTCCCACAAAAGGTTGTTTTTAAGCAGTAAATGAGGAAAGAGTCCTTGGACCTTATCTTAATCATCAAGTCCATGGGAGATATTTATGGTTCTGACTTTGGGGTTGAAAAGAAAAGCCTAGCCCACAATATAGATAAGAGAAGCTGGCTGGACCTCATTGTGAGATGATACACTTCCCATAGAGGAAAGGCAACAACATTTCAGTGTCCGTGCCTCCTGTGCCCCAAATGCTTGCAGTCATATCCCATTTCCCTGGCTTTCTAGCCTCTGTAAATGCCAGGCCTGTGCTAGCGCCTTGGCTTGCGCTATCTCCTTGCACCCTCACAACTAGTCTACGAAAAGAGAAAGATTTTCTTCGCTATTTTACAGGAGAGGGAACTGGGAATGGGAGTGACTGGTTCTCTCAAGATCTTCTACATAGTAGGTGGCAGAACTGTGCTTTGAGCCCAGATCCGCCTGACTTCAAAGCCTGAGCTCTTAATTACTCCGTGGTGTGTACGCTATGGGAGGCCAGGGCAATATGAATATACAGAAGTGCAAGTTGGCCTTCTCCCTGCTACAGAGATGCTGATTATTTAACAGCAGATATGGAACAGTATGGTCACCGTCTCCGACAAAGTGATTTTAATTTCTGCCCAGTCCTGTAAACAGAAAGCTCCTAAACACATATCTGAAGACCCTAAAAAAGTCCCAGCAGCTGATGGATTCCTGCCGATGCGCCTAACATCAGGGACCCAGCAGTACTGCAGATTTTAAATGCCAGTAATTGCAATAATTGTACATACTGAAAAATGCCCCGTTTTCAGCTTCATCCGTTCTAGCTTACTGGGAGTGCAGTCTGCCATCAGGAATGTCTTCGTGATGTGTATAATAATTTATTTATGAGAAGATTAGCAAAATATGAATGTTGGATTTGCTAATAAAGAGGCGATGGGAAGAGGAGCCAGCTGGCATGCCACATGTACCTCCGGCAGGAAGATACATCTAATCTGTGTTTTTCCCTCCAAGCTCACACCTCGTCGGCGCCTAGAGCTTTCCCCCTCCTCTTTTCCACTAAGTGCCTCAAAGACCTCATCAGTTTCTTCTGAAAATGCAAAAATATCTCTGTCTGTGCGTCCTGATCAGACTCCCTGTGACTGTTCAGGCTTTCTAATGATACGTGTGTGATCTTACCCAGATGTGGGAGCATTACTTTGTCCGGGTGGAACGGTCAGGAGAGCAGTGTTAAGCAGCAGGCTAGGAGTCCCAGAGACCCTCAGGGATCGCTTAACTCTGTGTTCCTGGGTGTGACAAGAACACGATCCCTTGGAGAAACAAACACATTTCAGTTTTTCCCTGCTTAATAAGTAAATTCTCTGTTTTTTAAATTTTGTTTTGTTGCTTAAGGTATTACAAAGAATATTACATATGTCTTCTTTTTTTTCCCCCTTGACCTTCCCCCGGCCTCCCCTACCCCCCAGTGTCTTATGTCCATTGGTTATGCTTATATGCATGCATACAAGTCCTTTGATTGATCTCTTAACTCCCCCGCCCCAACCCTCCCTGGCCTTCCCGCTGTAGTTTGACAGTCTGTTTGATGCTGCTCTGCCTCTGTATCTATTTTTGTTCATCAGTTTATAATAGTCTTTATTATCCATAAATGAGTGAGATCATGTGGTATTTTTCTTTCATTGACTGGCTTATTTCACTTAGCATAATGCTCTCCAGTTCCATCCATGCTGTTGCAAATGGTAAGAATTCCTTCTTTTTTACAGCAGCATAGTATTCCATTGTGTAGATGTACCACAATTTTCTAATCCATTCATCTGCTGATGGGCACTTAGGCTGTTTCCAAATCTTAGCTATGGTGAATTGTGCTGCTATGAACATAGGGGTGCATATATCCTTTCTGATTGGTGTTTCTGGTTTCTTGGCATATATTCCTAGAACTGGGATCACTGGGTCAAATGAGAGTTCCATTTTTAACTTTTTGAGGAAACTCCATACTGTTTTCCATAACAATAAGTAAATTCTTATTCCTAAATATGGACAAAGAGTCTTCTGTTAAAATATCCCATTAATAGGAGTCACACAGTAGGGTAGGTAATGCTGCAGAGTAAACCTTTCTTTTTTCATTCCTAATTCTGAGCTCTGATAGGTAGCACTTACTAAATCAGTGTCTCTCTTGTTCCTGTCTTGGCTCTCCTTTTGAAGAGTCATAGTATTTTTTTAAAGTGAGCTATTTTGTAGAATTTAAAATTATAGCTGCTCCTTACAGGAAACTGAGAGATAGAAGTGTCTCAATGAAACAAAAGTAAAATTTAAAGCCTCATCATCCTGCCCATAAGCCTTAATACACTTCTTTCCTATCCTATTTTTTTTTAATGCATGTGTTGACATAGTTAAGGGGATCCATGCTTTTTGAGATAAAGGAAAGTGTCTGTGAGCTCATACACTGAGATCTTTTAAAAAAATATGTTCTATTGATTTTTTACAGAGAGGAAGGGAGAGGGATAGAGAGTTTAGAAACATCGATGAGAGAGAAATATCGATCAGCTGCCTCCTGCACACCTCCTACTGGGGATGTGCCCGCAACCAAGGTACACACCCTTGACCGGAATCGAACCTGGGACTCTTCAGTCTGCAGGCTGACGCTCTATCCATTGAGCCAAACCGGTTAGGGCTCTGAGATCTTATTCTTGCCACTGTTCTCCATGGACTGGCATTCAGTATACAGTTGATGAATTTTGCATTTCCTGCAAGGTGGTTTCGTTTTGAGTTCCAAAAGAGCCCCTCCATTCAGAACACTGGAGTGTGACAGTTCTATACAGTGAAAGCTAACACCGTCTTCTGAGAGTCCCTTGGAGATGTCTGTATGAACCAGAGGCAGTCCTGCCATAGTATATGTCACAGTTAGAGGGACATGTAAGACGCTCTGTTCAACATCTACTTAGCCACCGAACTGCTCTGCCTTTTGGAATCTGGAATTTATCAGGCCCTCTCTGCATCCTGAGGATTGGCCAGAGGCATTTATGAACTTAATGGGCTTTGAGTAATTCACACAGCAGAGGAGACTGTGGGAAAGGCTTTGTAGAGTGGTTCTCTCAGATGAGATTCCATGAGCTTGAGATTCAGAATTGCGTCAGTCAACTTAAGGACCAACTACATGGGTTTGAATCTTGGCTCTACCACTAACTGGCTTTAGGATGTTAGGTGAGTAACCTAGTCTGTTGAAGCCTTTGAGTAAATATGTCAAATAAAAATAATATGGATACATATGTAATACCCTTTGTAATACTTTAAGCAATAAAAAAAATAATAATAATAAAAAAAAATAATAGTACCGACCATAGATATGTTATGAGGATCAAGTGAGTTCATGCATATGTGGTGCTTAAAAGAGTTCCTAACACATTGTTCAGTAAATATCAGTTGTTGGAGCTGTTGTTAATAATCAGAATGTCTGTGTTTGTGCTCGGCCCCACCCTCTTCCACATGTTCCCCAAACCTGCTGGACTCTAAACCTCCTGGGGGCAAACATTCTTGTGCTCAGCTCTGTCTCCATCAGCACCTGGGACAGTACCTGGTTTGGCAAAGATGCTGAGTGCTTACTCCTTGGTTCATACTGGTTTTAGATCCCAGTTTTCTTCTGTTTATTTGGTGCCTAGTGCTGACTTGACTCTGGGCATTGTGAATGGGTGTGTAATATGGAGGAGGCTTTACTGGGTGATACAATCTTTGCCCTCTCCTCCCACCACCAGTTCTTCCCTTTAACCCAACTGCCTCCAAGATAGGGAGAGAGCAGGGCTCAGGACAAGAGAGACCATTGAAAACAGCCCCTGTTGCTGAGATTTTTACTTACATGAATCCCTCTCCATGCAACAGTCTATTGGTGCTTTACATGGGAGACCTGAATGAGTCAAAGTTACCCTTTCATAGTTTCCTGGTCATAATGTCCATTTCCTCTATGTGCTGTGCCAGGAGCAAGGGTATAACAGTGAATGGGAAAGACATAGGCTCTTCCCTTTTAGGGTCCTAGTGGGGAAGGTGAACAAGTGGGTGATATTAGTATGATGAGGTCTGTGTCCAGAAAGCCAGAGTCCTGTGGGAATCCAATGAGCGTCACCTAACTATTTTGAAAATTAAGTATTTAGTGTTAGTAGAAAGAAAGCAAAACTCTCCTTAATAAAATATAAAGTAGGGATGGTACTGTGGGTTTAAAGATTTTCTTCTGTATGATCTCATATTTTCTGTGCTGAGAAGAGGGCAGTCCATTAAAAGTCAGGTTATTTCTTGTAACTCAGTGTTTTATGGTTAACTTACATTCAACATCTGGAGGATTAAAGCCATTTCCTCCCAAGGCAGGCTTTCTAACATTGAGATGCATGCTTGCACATCCTCGCTTCCAGACACCTGCATCCATCTCCCCATGGCTGGTTATTTTTTTCCTCTGAAATGCTTTGCTTTTCTTTCTGATAGTGCAGTGGCAAAAGAGAGGCAGTTTCTCCATGCTGTGTTTTTCCTTTCCATTTTCCTGATAAAACTATCACTGCTGAGGAAATCAAATCTAATCTTCCATATATTTAGCATGAAAGCAATAAAAAGCATTAATTCACTCCAGAAAGAGTGAGATGCAGTCGGGTACTCAAAGGAAGAATCACCATGGAAACTGTTTCCTTGAGATCCCGTACTCTGCAGGCTCCAGGCATGACGACGTGAAGAAAGGAAGGCGAAGGGGAGAGAAGACATACCCTGCCCTTTCTGTTGTCGCTAAAATGCTGCAGAGGAACTGCCATGCATTATTGATTGCGTGAATAGAAGCGTGTATGAATTAGAATTATTAAACTGTTGTCTTTTAAATGAGGGTGTAAGAACACACCGCGACTTGTTCCTCAGTGTTCTCCTTCCCTCGCTGTCAAAAGCTTATTGAGCAATCAAAGAGCTATCCTAAGGTCAAAAGTTTTCAGAGAAGCGCCAGGAATTACGATGATTAAAGAAGTATGTCAGCTAGAACGAAAGTAGAATGTGTTTGCACGCACCCCCCAGATACGCTTGCCTTTATATATTTCAAGATGGTGATGGTTTCAGGATTTTTGCAAAGATATTAAATATGTAAAGAGGGGAGGCCAGCTCTTGCCTGTGGGACCATGTTAATGGCATGTGATGAAATTTCCCTAAGGAATTTCTTGTGAATTAAATCATTCAGTGTTTAAGTGCACATGTATCTCTCTCAAGATGCCCACTCTTCTGGCTTTCTACAATTTTATCAATTCATAGGCTTTTCTCTGAAACTATTTATCTATATTTAATAGCTCTGATGATAATATCCACCATGTTTTATGTGTTTCCTGTGAGTCAGCCACTATGCTGAATCCTTTGCATGATAATATTAAGAACATGGACTTTTATTTGAGTGTGACTGTGTTTTATTTAAGCAAAATGACAAATGCAACAAGTATTCACTAGTAAAATTAAAAATTAAGTTCTTATGTAATCCTTACAACAGCCCTAGGGAAGTCCCCATTTTACAAATGAGGAAACCCAAGTTGCACTGGAGCCAGAGAGTCCTAAGACCTGGATATGAAACCACATAGGAATCCTAAGTCCGTGGTCTTAACATTGACACTGGGTTTTCCTCCTAGAGGACACAGACAACCTGGCTGTTTAATCTCTGTACAAGCCCATGGCTGCCGGGGTCTGGGCACATAGGTAGGCTCTCATTATATCCGTAACAAATATATATTTAGAGTCCACCATTGTACTGGGTACTGTGCTAAATATAAACATTGAAAATGAGATAAAGTCTTTGCTTTTCAATGCACTTACAGTTATCAAGAAATGTTGACATGAATGAATGAACCAGACAAAATAGGGTTCAAAAAGAGAGGTTAATGAGATCTGTGGTCCTTCAAAAATGGGAGGAACTCCCAACTCATAAAAGAGAAAGGAATAGAAACTTAGGGTAAGACAGTATGAGTTGGGGCATAGAGATGGGAGCCAGTGAGAAGAGTTTGAGGACCCAGGAGACGATCAGGGTGTGTGTATTAGAAAAGTGAGTTTGAACAATTAAGTTGACCAGTGGACCAGTGACTGAAGAACCTTGAATTCTGGCACAAGGAAATGCAGATTTTATGCTATCAACACAATGAGCTTGTAAAGGATCTATTTATTCATACAGAAGTATTAATTATTTAGCGTAAGGTGCATTTTTTTACATGCTTAGCTTAATGATTTTTACGTATGTATATACCTAAGTCACCATTACCAAGATCAAGATATAGGACACTACTAGGACTCCATGCCCCCTGTCACTTAATTCCTCCTCACACACTGATTTCCATGTGCATGTTCAAGGGGAAGTGATAAGAACCAAATGACATGATGAAAGCTTAAAGAGAAGTTTAGTGACTTCTAGGCTGTAGCATATAGTGTGGAGGTGAGAGATTTGAAGTAGAGAGACCAGTCAAGAAGATGTTATAATGTTCACAGTCCCTCCATCCATTCATTCAATGAAGTATGCATTGGACACATGTTATGTACCAGGCTATACATTGGCAATGCATACAATAGTAACCAAGATATACTTTCTCAGTGAGGAGACCAAAAAATAGGATTGCACTGTATCGTGGACCCAGAGAGTTCTAAAACATGGATACATTGTAAGAAGTGCTGAAAAAGGTTTCATTTAAAATGGCCCCCAAACCTAGAACAGGGAAATCAAGTAAGGCTTCCTGGAGGAAGGAATGTCCAACCTGAGGCTTAAGGACAAAGAGGGGTTAGCCAGACCATTTAGATGAAAAAGCTTCCAAGCAGGGAGGCAACAGGTCCAAAGGTCCAAAGAAGGCAGATGGCATGGCTGCGTTAAGTAGAGGTTTGGGCAAGGGAAGAATGGAAGGAAATAAGGGGTTTTTCAAATGCGAGAAGTAGCAAGACTGAGTACATGATGATGTGCTACAGGAGCCATATCAACATGGGTTTTTCAATGCCAGTGTGTAACTGTGGCAACCTGGTTGTGCAACAGTCAGCATCCATTGTTCAGAAAATTACAGCTGTTCCGTGAGACAGGCTTTTGCATTGTCGTTTTTATTGTAAGCAGCCCACCTGGTTGTCAGTCATTCCTCTCTGAACTGGAACCAGAAAAACCAGTCAGGCAATGAGATTTCTAACATCTTTCCCCTCCCTCTTTAAGATGAAGCTATTTTCTTGTTTTTTGTACATTCTCCTCTTTTTCTGGGTGTTCTTGGCTGTGCGTAGATAGCAGCCAGGGCACCCCTCTCTTCTGACCAGTCCAACAGGTTTCCTGGTGCAGCTTGGAGAAAGCTATTGCATTCACACCACCCATTTTTCTCTCATCTGTCAGCAGGTAACTCAGTAAGAAGAAAGTGGCCTTTGTAACCCTGCAGACCTGAGTGAAGCCCAGCCCTGTTACTAACTCTCCTTGTGACCTCAATAGGTTAATGTTTCTAGACCTCAGCTTCCTCGTCAGGGAATAATAATACCCATGGTATAAGGTGTGAACGATTAAAGTCCAATGAAGCTAATCCCCTAGGATAGTGACTGACATATAGTATGTCTTCCCTAAATGTTATCCAGAGGTAGGAAAGCAGAGTGGTCAAGAGCAAAGGCCCTCAAGGCAGGCTGCCCATGTTAGAAGGCTCTGCCAAAGGCTAGTTGGGTTATTGTGGGCAAGTCACATAAGTTCCCAGTACCTCAATGCTGGCATCTGTAAAATGGTGGTGGTGATAGTGACATCTACCTCATGGTTTTACTATGAGAGTTAAATGACTTAATGCATGTAAACTTCATATAGAGAGTCGTGTGTGTGTGTGTGTGTGTGTGTGTGTGTGTTTGAGTGCATGCACAAGCGTGTTTGTGCATGCATGTTTATGTGTGCACATGTGTGTCTGTCTATATCCTTTATTAGTCATGTTTATACTAACATTAATAATTATTATTTTGTGTAGTCCTCAACCATATCTCTGAGAGTGGAGGAGCAGTGCTTGCCTACGTTGTAGGGTTGTTGCCAAGAGTAGCTAATGAAGAGGTGCACATGGCTTAGTGCCAGGCACACAGTGGGCCCCCAATAATGTTTGTTGAGTGAATGAGAGCCAAGTGCTTCTCTCTAAATGTTTCCTATAAATGTTTCATCTTAACGATCAGTGGGAGCTTCCACAGGGAAGGAATTGCCAAGGAAGTTCACGGGGCGGCAGCCGGGGCTCAGGCCCGGTGGCTTCTGATTATGTTGAACAAAACAGATTCGGATCAGTCTATTCAGCGCCATTGAAACTGTGCCAATGAGCAGCAAAATGTGCTTGCATGTTGGGGTCGTGCCAGGATCCCGATTTAGAAATCAAAGCAAACCCTACCTATTTCCAGCACCCTGTCTTTCCCCTCGGTGGGCACTTCTTGCCTCTGAAAGAGCTTCTGGACGTTTCACCAACTCAGGCCCCAGATGTTTGAAAGACTTTTGCAGACAAGGTAATCAATCCATTTGGTGGCCAGATGCTGTCTGAAGTCTTTTCTGCTGCAGCACTGTGAGTTTCTAAATTCATTAAAAACATAAATTAATTCAATCTAATCAACAGTGGGTGATGCAGAAGATTAAACAGTGAAAAACAAATACATTTCCAACTGGGTCAGCATAGATGCAGAGAAAAACAGCTCCACATTGGAGGTGAAAGTCAAGCTAACCTTCTCTGATAGTCTCAACACCTTCACTGCATCTGAGGTCCCAGGTGAGGCCGTGGTCTTTTTCCCAAGCTACGGCTGGCCTAGTGCGCTCACTGACTTTTGAAGAAGTAAATTATGTGTTTTTCTACAAAGGGTTCTGGAGTGGTCTTATTTTGTTAGGCACTAGTGGGGGTGATCTCTCTCATTTCTTTATCATGAAGAACCTCTGGCCATAGTTTCTGCAAAGGGCTACTCACTAAGCATAAAGCAGTGTTTCTCAGTGGCATTATGTAGGCAGAAATTTGGAAACAAAGTGAAGCACTCTTCTTTACTCCAAGCTAAAATGTTACCTGAGTTCAGGGTTCTTGTCTATCAATGCTGAAATCCTAGCACCTAGAACAGTGCCTGGCATATAGTTGGTGTTCAATAAACATCTGTTAAATGAATGAATTGTGAGTGAACTTCTTTTTTTCAGGTTTTTTGAGACTTTAATTTGCCCAGATGAGTCCCCAAGATGGGAGATCATGTACTAGCTATTTCCAAAAAGTGAATTTTTTTTTACCTAAGGAACAGCAATCCATAGATTATATTTAGAGAACTCAGCTCTAAAGCGTTGTTGTATAGATCCTCTGTCCTTTGTCCCGTATCCTCCATCCTTGGTCTAAATGGAACTGGAGGATTCAGGGTAAGTCGTGAATTTATGGGTTCAACTTTCGGGTGAGAGGCAATTCCCCAAGCCAGTGCTCAGCTCATTCTATACTTTCATTTGTCAGTGCAGTCCAGTAGCCTGAGGCTGTGTGGATAAAGAGTTGTTTCCTTGCATGCTGCCTTGTAGAGGCAGCAGTTTCTAGAGGATATTGACAACAGTCAAGACCAGCAGCTGCTAACTCAGTGCCCCCAGAGGCCAAGTAATACCGACAATGAAGCAGGGGATAGAGGGAAGCCTCCTGAGGATGAATGGAGCTGACATTCAGCCTCAAGGTTGGGGTGCACTAGGAGTGGGAGAGTGGAGGTACATTCAAGATCGTGTTCTCTTCTAAAGGGGCAGTCCCGCTCAAGCCAGGAGTGGGAGTGCCGGTCCCATGGTGTCCATCTTGTTATTTTTCTAAAGAAACTGGAAATCTGGATATTTTTATATGAAACTCACAACTTTTCAATGTTGGCAAGTTATTCAAAAAAATTGGAAAAATTGTGTGGGCTGACTATGCAGTGCTAAGTAAACCAACTCTGGTGTCCCCTGGGCTGTTCTGTCCGACACAGTGGAGTTGTGAAGACTTGCTCTGTGTCCTCTGGGATCCAAAGGAGTAATGCACTTGTAAAAATAACAATTGACCATAGTTACTGAGTCTCCAATGTGCCAGGAAGCTCCTTACCTTCCTTATCATTTAATCTTCATAACTCCCCTCCAAAGTGGGACCAGTGTTCTTATTTTACAGAGAAGGAAACTGAAGTTCAGAGAATTCAACTCACTTGTCCAAAGGCACATCCGTTATAAATGACAGAGCTGAATGGTGCCTCTCTGACATCTAAAGGGATGTTGCTAACCATTCACTATCTTACTTCCAGGGAAAGCATTATTCTAACACTTATGCAAAGCACTTAGAATGGTGCCTGACACACATAAGCACTAAACACATTTCCTCATTTAATCCTTGCTATAATATCCTCCCCATTTACAGATTAGATAAGTGACGGGGAGGAAAAGGTTAAGAAATATACCCCAGATGAGCCAGCTAGTGAGTGGCGATGCTGGAATTTAAATTGATTGTTGGGAGACTGCTATTGACTACCTCCTAAAGTTACTTCTCAAAACCACACCCTAGGTTAGGCACATAGACGGTGCTCACAAGTCATTTTCAGTCAACACCAAACCTCATTTTCAGCTGTGTACACTTTGGGGATTCTGAGCCTTAAGGGCGTGGTTGGTGCCTCTGGGTAGCTGCTATTTCAGCCATTATTCCGTGTGACTCACTGGCTCCAGTCACTCAAGCAGCTTCCTCCATGTCACTTTGCTGACTCCAGGCATGGATAGCAGAGACCGACAGGCCCTGGATGCTGGCTCCACCACTAATGAACTATCTAATCCAGAAATCCCTTTTCAGCGAACTGGCAATCCAATTCAAACCGTGCGTTTGACGGAAATAGTTCACTGGGTCAGACCTCTTGGCGTAGAAAGATCTTCCCACCCAGTCTCTGGTGTTCTTTCTTCCTGAGAATTGAAAGGGTGGAGACTGGCTGAGACAAGGGCTTGAATTTAAGAATCAGAAGGGTGTGTGTACATTTTACAATGCATGTGCATTCATGTATAGGATTAGCTCAAGACAATTAAAAGAATAAGGCAGATTTCATTGGTTTTTACATTTTTCATTATCTCATGCATCTGCTCCACCCAGTTGACTGAAAACCAAATGTGTGTGTGTGTGTGTGTGTGAACAATATTAGAAAGAGGATATGAACCCAAGTGACGAGGCAACAACTATTAACAAAATTCTCAAAAACTAGACTTTCATTGAACATTGATTGTGTGTCTAATATGTGTCAAACCTTTTGCTGTGAGCCAGGAATACTACAGTGAAAAAATCAGCTATGATCCCTGCCCTGGTGAAATTTACAGTCTTATAGGGAAGTAGAAATTAACACTAAACACACACACAAACATGTACTGATGGATTTTGATAGATGCTTTAAAGGAGGAAAAGAATAGGTACTGTGGGGAGCAATGCAGACTGACTCCAGGAAGGCCTCCCTCAGGAAGTGCTGTTTAAGCTGAAATGTGAAAATGAATAGCTGTTAGCCAAGGGAAGGGGAGCGGGGGGAAGGAGAGTCGTTTCGGCAAAGAGCAAGCAGCATGTTCGTTTTATAGACTCCGAAGTCAGAAGAGGCCTGGCATGTATGAGATCTTTAAGGCAGCTGGTGGGTGAGAACATAGGGAAGGGGGTCAGGGACATGATTTAAGATGAGGTTTGAGAGGTAGGAAAAGGCCAGTTCACAGCATTTCCTTAGTAATAAATTACTGAAAGGTTGTATTAGCCCAAAACTTCCTCAAAACAGCTATTGGTACATGTTACTGTGAAGAAGAGTTTGTGTATGCGAGATTATGGGCAGGGTTGTGTCTGTACTGTTAGTGTTTAAAGGTTTTATTCCTTCTGTTGCCTGATAAAATGTTGACATTTCATTCTTCCCGTGGACTTTGCAGGAAACAATCAATGGATTACAATCAAAGCTAAGAGCCTGCTACACTGTGGGTTGGAGAGAGAGGAATTTTCCTACTGCAGTTAATTCAGGGTGGGGCAGAAGTGGGTTTACAATTGTTTGTATAGAAAATATATAATTTTATATATATGTGTGTGTGTGTGTGTGTGTGTGTGTGTGTGTGTGTGTGTATGCCTAAGCAACCATTACAACTGAACGACCGGGAGGACTGGTCAACCAGTCACTATGATGTGCATTGACCACCAGGGGGCAGATGCTCAATGCAGGAGCTGCCCCCTGGTGGTCAGTGCACTCCCTCAGCCAACCTCCCGCGGCCGGCCAACCTCCTGTGGTCCCTCCCATCGGCCGGCTGACCCCGATCAGCCCCAATCAGGACTGGGTGAGACGATCTGTTCAGCCCCAATCGCCAGCCAGGATGAGGGACCCCACCCATGCATGAATTTGTGCACCGGGCCTCTAGTTAGTAGATAATAAAACAAGTATAAACTCTGTGTTTCAGGTCCTCACAACTGAAAACCTGCTTTTGTAGTCATTGGCTTTTGTGTGCCCTGAGCTTTTGTATACTCTTCATAGGCAGTAACTTAGGTTGTTGGAATCAGTACTTAAAATGTCCCCAAAAGTAGAGTCCTTAGAGACGCAGGAATATGACCCTGTTCCCACTCCTCACCCATGTGCTTAGTGCAGAAGAAATGCTTCTGAAATTGGCCTTGGTACTTGATTCCTCAAATACTGGTTTTATTTCAGAGATGTCCCAGGCTGTGAGCCTATGTAGTAATGAACTACTTTAAAAAATAAGCTGGAGGCAAAAATGGAGCATTTATAACTTTAAGTTTAGAAGAAAGCTGTCATGTATTACATAGACCAACACTCAGCTGTCCTATGAGAATCCTAAATCTCCAAGTGTGGACCATTTATGTCATGTTTGCTCTGCACAGAATGAGATCCTAGATACAGATAAACATGCGGTCTATTAAAGAAATAAATATGATTCTGTCTTCAGGGAATTTATAATCTAGTTAAGGAGACAATACGCATACACTATATCCAAGCTGTCTATCAATATTTGCACCATAATCCAATATAAATGAGTCATTCCCCCATAAAAAGATGCCAACTCGGTGAGTGAAGTTTCACATGAAAACTGTCCTTACTTGGTTTCTAAAAGATATTAATTTCCAACTAAATTTCCCCTTGGAAGGGAGGGGAAGGGGGATAAATACTAAGAGAACAAATTCCAGGGTGAAGAATTTATTGGTAGAGTCAAAGATGAGTAGAATAGGAACTCTGCCCTTAAGGAAATACATTTCAGTAAGGAAAACAGAGCAAGTACACACATGAAGAGAAAATGTCACAGGTAGCAGGTGATGAAAAGTATAAAGTGTAGGAGTTGTAAGGAGGGAGGATGTTTTTCAATTAGGGAAGCTCATGGAAAGCTTGGTCCTGGCCTTGAAGTTTTCATGCATTCCTTTTTTTCATTCAGCCATCCAACGGGAAGGTAGGAATTTTGTGCAAACCTCTTAAGTGCCCATTCCTATGCGAGGTCCCCAGACTAAAATAGTAAAGACTTTGCCCCCAAGGAGCATGCTCTCTAGGAGGAGAAGAGGCCCACACACATAGGTAATGGACAGAAAGTCTTAGGGAAGTGAAATGGCATGGACAGAGGTCAGCAAAGACCATGTCTGCTTAGGAAGTCCAAAGAGTTCAACTGGGCTAAAGTGTCAGGTGTGTGGTAAGGCGAACAGAAGATAGGATGGAAAGTTACCATTGAGCCCAGATCCCCTCTGCTGTGCTAAGAAATAAAGCTTGTATCTACGTGTGAAAGATTTAGAAAGGATGGGGGTGGGGGGAGGAGTGACAGACAAAAGAGAGTGGGAACAAGAAATAATAGGAGGCAGAGGAAAAAGAAATGAGACTTAACAGAGGCAGGTCAAGAAACTTGGGCTTTAAAATTAGAGTTGGGTTCCAGTCCCAGCTGCACGATTAGCCTCCCAAACTTGGGCAAGTTCTTTAACTTCTCGGAGCCACCATTTCTTCATCTGAAAAAAAAAGGGGAAGATACTGAAATCATGGATTTGGAAAATTAAGTGACAAAGCACAGATCCTGGCCAAAGTAGGAGTTCAGTGAATGAAGATGATAATGTAGATTTAGGAAGAGAGTATATGTAAAGAGCGAGTACTATACTTGGCATGCATAGGCCAACTCAATGACTAATAGTCTCAAAGAAAATTTGTGTTTTTCTGTTGATCCAAGATCCAGCATAGTGTTCAGTGGTTAGTAGGAGCTCAAAAATATTTGCCCAGTAATAGATATACAAGTGTCCTGTTAAGGGGAGTCATCTGCGCCAGAGATTTGAACTTAGTAGTTATTAGCATATTGATGGTACCTAAAGCCAGAGACTTCCATTACAGAAATGTTCCTGAAATATGTGAAAAATATTTGTTTTTGTAAATTGCCCATTTTAAAGGCAGTTGGAGAAGTTGTCATTTTTCAAAGCTGTTGTGAATCATTTTGTAAAGAAAATTACATTATATTTTCTCTTTTGAGTAAATCTCTTGATCCTCTGGTTAGAATTACTTTATGTTGAGTGCAGTTATATCAAGTGAATAAAGTCGTGATTAAATCACACACAAAAGAAAAAGAAAAATTGTGCTTTTCTAAACTGCAATCCTGGTGTTTTTCTGAGACTGAAATATCTTGAGGCCATGTTAATAGCAAGTACATTTCATGAGTCTTCTGCAACACAATTTCAATCCTCTCCCTGTAGCTGCACTTTAACAAAGGAATGTGCAGCTAGAAGACTTTTCCGTTAAAGACTGACTTCTTGGAAGGGAGATCTACAAATCACTTGGAAAGTTCCTGGCACCATCACCTGGGTCTGGCCACTTGCAAAGTGTCTATAAATCTTCCACGGGTGGGATGACAGTGTGGGTATCTTTTTCCCCTCTGACAGACTTGTTTCTTTGAATAATAATAATAGGAGTGGTGGTGAAAGTTACCCAAGAAAGGCCATAAAGAGATCAGGCTGCCCACTGGGAAGTAATCTTGTAGTTTACTCATCATTTCTAAAATGTAAACAGGTGAGCAGCCTTCTGCCTGGCGGGCAGATAGGAGGTAATGAACCTTGACCTGGGGGCAGAGGGATAGAATACTTGCTGCTCTCAGCTTCAAAAGAAAAAGAAGGGAAGGAGGAAAGGATGGTGAAAAGGGAGAGAGGGGAAAGGGAAGGAAGAAGGAAAAAGAGGGAAAGGGGAAAGAGATGAGGGAAGAAGAAAAATAAAACCACATGGATCTCTGAAATAGTGAATTATGGGAGAAACTCTTACTAGATAATTTGGAAATTCTGTGAAGATATGGTTTCAATAGCATTTTTCTTCCTAGCTATCTTTTGGCTGAGGGCAGGAATTGAATCTGTACAGATTTTATTTCAGCTATTAATGGTGGACCCATCCTGGTTACTGGTTTATTTATCCATACATGTATTTGCTTCATTATTCATTTATTCATTCACTCATTGCTTCATTCATTCAGCACTTCCACTCTCTTTCTTCCTCACTTGTTTATTAGCATATCCTTAGCATCCAGTCCTAAGACATGCACATAATAGGTATCCACTAAAGAGATTCCTGGAATTGCAGGCCTATTTGCTTAAAATACATTTTGGATTGTCTCTTTGCCACTTCCGTGCCCACTCCCAAATAGCACCATATTCCAGTACCCTCTGGTCCCAGCCCACCTGCTCTTTTCTTTCCCTATGATTCATAGGACCCTTAATTCCTTGCCAGTGCTATAACGTCTTTTTAGGATCAATCTATCTGGCTCTAAAGTCATGAATACCCTTCCAAACAAGAACTTGCCCTTGCCTCACATCCCTTAAAAATCTTTTTTATTTTCAACCAGCATAAATATGTTGTTCTCTGGTACTTTGTTTAAGGTAACCAGCCTGTCTGTGTTGGTCCACTTTGGTATGGGATCTCTCTGGCTCTCATCTCTAAAGAAAAAAAAATCAAGACTCATCTGTTACACATTCAGACACTCAGCTAGGCACTGAACGTTCAATGATGAATACATTTTGTATGGAATTTAAAGACTGCGATGGGCATGTAAACTGATTCCGTTACCTTTGGGATAAGTGCTAACAGTAAGTGGCGATAGCTGTGATGATGGAGATGTGCGGGCAGTGAGGCTGCATCATAAAGGGATTGTCTGGGGCAGTGGTTCTCAACCTTCCTAACGCCGCGACCCTTTAATACAGTTCCTCATGTTGTGGTGACCCCCAACCATAAAATTATTTTTGTTGCTACTTCATAACTGTAATTTTGCTACTGCTATGAATCGTAATGTAAATATCTGATATGCAGGATGTATTTTCATTGTTTGCGACCCACAGGTTGAGAACCGCTAGAGGGGGAAGACACACAAGGCTTCACTAAGGAAGTGATATTAGAACCCACCCACAGACGTGGGGAATTTTAGCGCAGATGCCATGCCTTACTGACTTCAGAGCATGCGACACCACAAAATTTTTGACCAAAGGCATGCCAAACAGACTCCAGGTTAAGCGTGCCTGGGGGGTAGACTACCTGCCTTGGAGCGCCTAGTCCCCTGCAGATGTGATGAGATTGCCCACTTGGACCCAGAGTCCCACTGACTGTGGGGTCAGCGGTAGATGCCCCATGTTGTGTAGATAATAGACCTGAATGACTGACAGGGTTTGCATTGCCCGAGCAGTTAATTACTCCTCTGCTTTCTGAAAGAGTGGGTGACAGATGGCAGACACCTCGACAGCAGACTCCACCGTAAGCCACACAGGCGTGGGGTTTGTAGGCAAGTCTGGACTGTAACCAATTTCCCACTGGATTTTTGCCTACTTAGACGATTTATAATTTTTAAAACTTTGCCCTTTAGGCAAGTTTTGTTCCAACTACAGGAAAATTCTCTCTTCTCAGCTTCTATGTTGCAGAAACATGTTTTGAATGAAAGGACATCTCCCATCAACCCACATGGCCCGGGTTGCCTCAGCCCTGGTTAGTGCTGGGCATTCGGTCAGCGTGGGGAAGCTGTGTGCATTTTAATGGGAACAGCATGGCATTCATTACTCACCTGCTTCCTACCATCTGGATTTTCACAGCTCAGCAAGCATGGTGGGCTTCCTGCACATTAGCAGGGAGAACATGGCTCCTCAGGAGGGCATGACTGGGTCCCTTTGAAGTCATAATTGTATGATGGGCACCATGATTAATGGGGGGGGGGTTGGTATGCTGTCCCAATAAGCTGCTTTCATATTTGAATGATCAAAAAGTAATGTACCGTTTTCACTCAAGGATAGGGAGATAAACAAGCCACCTCAATACCTGCACTGGGAACCAAACAAGTGCAAAAAAATCCCCCAAAAAACTGGTTGTGTGGTAAAGTGAAATGAAAATGTGCATGTGAGAGTTTGTGTGTGGAAATTCCAATTCAGCATGCATTAATAATCTGGTTTTGTGCAAAGAGCTAAGAGGAAAACAAAGATGGAAATGCATGCCTCTTAGTTTGCATGTGACGCAAATAACAAAAACCCTGTGGTTTAGCAGTGGCTTAAACCACAGGTTATCATTTAACAAGTCCAAGCATAGGCTATCTCTGAGGTAGATTTTCTAGTTCAGTGCTATCATCAAGGACATTGTCCTATTTTTCCATGTCATACTCAGCCTCTTGGCTTTTTTAAGTCTTTAGACTTATCACCTCCTGGTCACATGATGGCTGCCACAGCTTCACATATCGAGTCCACATATAGCCACATACAAAGGCAGGAAGCACGAAGTACTCAGGGCCACCAGAAGGTGTCCCATTACTTGCTTCCTTCCTTTTATTCAGGGAAGGAAATTTTTTTCCTGGAAGTTCTGCCTCCTTGTCCCCCAGAAGATGTTCCTATATGTCTCGTTGGCCAGATCTGGGTCACTTGGCCACCAGTAGCTACAGGGGAGGCTGGGAAGGGAGTATCTGCATTTTTCAGCTTCTACGGCAGGAGGCAGGCAAGCACAACAGGCACTGGCTAGAGTAGCCCACCAAGGGTGTCTGCCACAACACACTACCTGCCCTTAATGAGCTTGGTCGGCAGAAGCAGGCTGACATGTAAATAGTACCCATTTTCTAGCACCTGCTTGTGGTTAAATAGGAAGCAGCAGTTGTGACAAGATCTAGGGAACTGGGGCTGTTGGACCCCTCTGCCTGCCTGTTTTCATACAAGAGGAACCAGCACCAGGTTCAAGTTTAAATGACTATGCAAAGAATTAACTATATTCAAATGAAAAGAGAGGATTCAGTATCTAAATACCAGACACTGGTTGGGTGACAAAGGAATAAGTCTGGATCAGAAAGTGTATTACTCACAGAAGGTCAGGAGAGCAAGCAGGTAGCATGTGTGCTGCCTATGTCCATGCCTGTGGTAGACATGACTAATTGATCACAACACCCTCCCACCAAGCCTGGCTCTGACCTCAGAACTCTTCTCAATAGGCAGCTTCTTCCCATAGATCAAAATTGGTAAGCCAGATTAGATCTATTTGTTATCACTACTCAGAACTTTATATTTACCACTCCTGTCACTAGGACCAAGCTAAAGGAATATGAGAAATAGGGTCAACTTAAGAAGGCAATGCTACTGAACCAAGGACTCAAACGTAGCCCCATTGAAAGACAAAGGACAAAGCTCAAAGGGCAGAACATCTGAAGCTTGTGGTGCAAGTTGATAAAGGTATATTGATGAATTGAGAACCCACCACTCTAAAACCAGAATGGTGATAATATCTAAGCAATAAGATTAAAAAATAAAATCTTTGGCCCAGTCAGCATGGCTCAGTAATTGAGTGTCTATGAACCTATGAACCAGAAGGTCATGGTTTGATTCCTAGTCAGGGCACATGCCCAGGTTGTGGGCTCCATCCCCAGTTGGGGGCATGCAGGAGACAGCTGATCAATGATTCTCTCTCATCATTGATGTTTCTCTCTCTCTTCCTCTCTGAAATCAATAAAAAAAAACATTTTTAAAAATAATAATAAAATCTTTGAGTCGTGAGAAAGTGACCATTGGCTCCAAATTGAGTTGAGTCATATCTGTAAAGACCAGGCGTATTAAGGCTCTGTATTTGCATAGCATTTTTAACCTTTGGAAGCTCTGTATACCTGTCAGCTCATTTTATTTTCATAATTTTATCCCTTTTGAAAAATCATTCCCTAGAAGGGGCACTGTGAGGCACATTTTGGATGTGGTGAAGCTGCTCTGGATCCTGATGGTGGTGGTGGTGGACACACATCCCTGCATTTGTCCAAACCCATACAAATTTTGCCACATGGGAATTAAAAAGGTAATTTTTTAAAAGTTTAAAAAGTCACCGAGATAAATGCCAACATCTGTTATTCAGTTTGAAAACCAATTAAATTTGTTTGCAGTAAGAATTACACATATATTTATGATCATGCTAAAAATTAGAAAATACTGAAAATTTTGACAAAAGACTATAGGAAAATAAATCAACCATCCACATTCTACACCAAAGCATTATCATTTTGAACTTCCCTGACAGATCTTTTTCCTATGAATATTTGTGGATTTACAGGAGTTAACTGTTAAGTCCAGGAGAGTCAGATTGTTAGCAAAATTTCATTTTATATTTTAAACATCTTCTTGGTGTTGATGGAAGTTTTAGTAAGTTTGTATTACTTTACCAGTTAAAAAAAAAAAGATATATTTTGAAATGAAAGTACTTTAACAAAATTGTAAGAATCTTACATACACTTTTATTGGCTGATTTTTCTTTTTTTAAATATATTTTATTGAATTTTTTACAGAGAGGAAGGAAGAGGGATAGAGAGTTAGAAACATCGATGAGAGAGAAACATTGATCAGCTGCCTCCTACACACCCCCTACTGGGGATGTGCCCACAACCAAGGTACGTACCCTTAACCGGAATCAAACCTGGGACCCTTCAGTCCGCAGGCTGATGCTCTATCCACTGAGCCAAACCAGTTAGGGCTGGCTGATTCTTTTTTTAATTTTATAATATATTAACATCAACAAGGCCCTTTTGTCACAATCCAGTAGCAGTACTTGGACATATCTTGCTTGGCCATAATCAGACTTTTTTCCTTCTATTTTGGTAGTTAATAGCTCCAGCACACTATTTCAGTTATGAAAACTTATCAGAAACAAAAACCTTATCTAAGAAAATGGACTGTGAACCAGAACTCAGAAAGGAGTCCACAGTTTTATGTGCCTGAAAAGAGTATTTTTAATTCCCCCTGGGAAGCCTAAAAATCCTCTGTTTGTTTAATCCACAAAGCCATTGCCAATCTAGCTAGAAGCCCCTGTGTAGGCATGATAAAGGGCAGACATGCTACCTCCCCTCACGGCAGGACCCATTGCCAAATAATCACGGCCCTTCAGGCTGGAAGGGACCTTCCAAATCCTTCTCAACACAAACTTTCTGGCAACTAACCCTATTTCACCATTGCCATCCTCTGTGACACCTGTCTTCCATCCTTGCTGATGTGCTTGCCTTAGCTCAGTGGTCAGCAAACTGCGGCTCGCAAGCCACATGCGGCTCTTTGGCCCCTTGAGTGTGGCTCTTCCACAAAATACCGACTTCTGCGCATGGGCCACGAAGTTTCAATCGCATTGTACGTACGCGCTCGCATGAGGTATTTTGTGGAAGAGCCACATTCAAGGGGCCAAAGAGCCGCATGTGGCTCGCCAGCTGCAATTTGCCGACGACTGCAAAACTCTCCCCAGAGTTGACCTGACCATCAGGAAGAAAGCCAAATGTTGAATAGGTAGAATCAGTCGGCTGATACAAGTAGGGTCAAAGACTATAATATTATCTACCAAATGTTTCTTAGATGAAAGGTAAAATATTTAATGGGTTTTGAAGGCTACGTTGCATTACCCTCTCATTTCAATTCCTGTGTCTGTGATTGATGCTGAGAAGGCCGGTTCTAGTGACCTGGTCAGTAAGATTTTGTCCCATCAGAGGATTTGGGTTTAGGCCCTCTCTCATTTTAAACTGTGTCCTCATTTGGTCAAAATAGTCAACCTGCTGTTTGAATTGTACATTGCCCCATAATCCCGGGCCCGCCTCAGACTCCAGCCTAGCACAGTACTGTGGGCAGCTAGGCCATGGACCCCCTCCTCCCTCTGTCTCCCCATCACATCAATATAATTGCCAAGTTAACTTCTATTATTCAGGTACATGGAGACTATATGTATGGAATTACCAATCTTGGACCTTTGTGGGATCCTGAGAATGATTTTTTAAAGAAAAAGTTGGTCTTAGCAGTGCTCATTGAACCTGAAATGGGGTTACCAGGCCACCATTTTCTGGAAATTAAATAAACACAAGTAGATGTAGAACAGGGCAAACGTCATACTTCCTTTAAAAATCACTAGCTACACTTGACCTCTGTAACTGTTTTGGCTTCTGTTCTCTGTTTTTAGTAAGAAATGTGCACTTGGTCTACATGTCTACAGAACAGAGGAAGAATGCTTTGTTTATAGTTTTTTGCTCAACAGTGTGAAAGGCTGGGCATTGAATAAAATTGTGTCATATGAACTGGTCTTTTAAAAACCAAAATCATGTGAATTTGATGAGTTGATTTCTGTTGACCAGGATTTCAGATGAAGTGTAAGTCCTCTAGTTTATTCTTCTCGCCACATCCTATTTCTATAAAATCGTTTTGCCTTGAGCAGCCCAAGTTTTCCAGTTTTAACTGCTCTACCAAAGAGCATAATGCGAACACAGGAGAATTTGTATCAGAAGTTTCAGTATCTTGGAACTGGAATGTGGATGATTCATGAGTTTTGCATCAATTATTAAACAGTCATAGATGAAGATACACAGCGATGGATGGGGCAGTAACGTATTCTGGTTACACCTACTGGCTTAGCAGTGATAAATGAGTCAGGAAACCAGAAGTTCAAAACAGGCATCAACTCGAGCTGCAATGGCAAAGGCTCTGAAATGAGTTAGACAGTTGCTAGATATAAACAACCTACTATATAGACCAGCGAACTGGCAGGATTAAAATAAAGATAAGGACCTAGCAAGAGGACTAAGGAATTTCAGAATCCTGCTGTACCAATCACCCATTTTCTTAAAAGATTCTTGAGGGCAGCATAACACCAATAATGATAACACTGGGGAAAAAGGGAGACATTTTATTAGCTGAAATTATGCCTGATGTTCCATAAATACTGTCTTGGATCATGTGGCTTAGACTTGAGCCTGAATCTGTGTGTGGGAGTGTGTGGGGGGGTGTGTGTGTTTGTGTGTGTGTGTGTGTGTGTGTTGTTGTGTTTCTTTCCCCTGTGCCTGGCTATTCCAAATCCCCACACCTGGCCTCAGTGTTATGTTCTGATTGGGTCACAGACTCCATTGCACCATGTTGCCTGGACACATGCTCTCTAGTAGGCATTGTTCCTTTTATCTTTCTCCTTCCATGATACACATTTTTGTATGTGATAAATATTCTATGTGCATGTCTATGGTTCCTCATGGTTTAAAATGTGCTATAGCACCCGGCCAGCCGGTGTGGTTCGGTGGTTGAGTGTTAACCTATGAACTAGGAGGTCATGGTTCCATTCTGGATCAGGGCACATGGCCAGGTTGCAGTCTCAATCTCCAATGGGGGCATGCAGGAGGCAGCCAATCAACGATTCTCATCATTAAGGTTTCTATCTCTCTTTCCTCTCAGAAATCAATAAAAATATGTATTTTTAAAAAGTACTATAGCTTCCAAGCAATAATTGCCTTTAAGAAGGGTCTTGGGACAATGCCTTAACCCAGTGGTCGGCAAACTCATTAGTCAACAGAGCCAAATATCAACAGTACAACGATTAAAATTTCTTTTGAGAGCCAAATTTTTTTACTTAAACTATATAGGTAGGTACATTGTTATTAACTTAATTAGGGTGCTCCTAAGGCTTAGGAAGAGCCACACTCAAGGGGCCAAAGAGCCGCATGTGGCTCGCAAGCCGCAGTTTGCCTACCACGGCCTTAACCTAAAGGTATTACTCTCATGGTAGGGGCTGTCGGTATCATGGTAGTTGGGGCCCAGTGGTCTTTCCTAACAATTTTTTAAAAATCTATTTTTACTGATATTTTTCAGAGAGGAAGGGAGAGGGAGTGAGAAATAGAAACATCAATGATGAGAGACAATCATTGATTGGCTGCCTCCTGCATGCCCCACACTGGGATCAAGACCGCAATCTGGGCATGTGCCCTTGACCGGAATTAAACCTGGGACTCTTCAGTCCACAGGCGGACACTCTATCCACTGAGCCAAACCAGCTAGGGCTTTCCTAACAATCTATAATAATAAAAGCGTAATATGCTAATTAGACCGGACGACCTTCCGGACTAAGCTGCAGCACCGTGGGGCCATGGCAGAGGCAGCTGTCACAGCTGTGGGGTCCAAGCCCCTTGCATGAATTTCGAATTTCATGCATCAGGCCTCTAGTTTGCAAATAATGTGGATAGCATGCACATGTGAAAGAACATTTTAGCAAATACAAAAACAATGTATTCTTTTCTAAAGGCTGAGGGAATAGTGAGTAAAAATAGATGCACCAGGCAGAACTTATTTGTAGAGGCTTGAGTGCAGATGATTATTTTTGAAGATGGTGATAGAAACACCATGGAGTGGGGTGGAGTGGTGCACGTTTTAGTTGAAGTGACTTGGAGGGCAGGGACCTTGAAGCTTGTGTCCTCCATGGAGCCTGGAAGAATGCTTTATGCATCCGGTGCAGTGATGAGTAGTTTAAATAAATGAACAGATCCATGCCTGAGAATTATTGATTTAAAAAATATATCCTACCTTGTTTTGACCTGTGTGGATCTTAAAGGGAGAAGAAGGACATTTTCACAGAGAGTCTGGGCAAAAAGGCAATGTATACGGCAACTGAGAAAGAGAATTTTGTTTTCCTTGGAGTGACATTTTCTTGGAAACTGAGCCAGAGGCTGACCTTGGGAAAAGCTGCTTGACTCTTCTGATACCCAACTTCCCAAAAGGAAAAGCGCATCCTTTAGTCCTCAATGCGTGGACCCCGCCACCCACCCAGAACTCCGAGTTAACATTGCTGGGAGAGGAAGGACGTGAACTGCACTTAAGTAGCCTTTAGCCCTAAAGACAGGAGTGGGGTGCTGTTAACCCCCAGGCCTGGTCTCCCCACCAGCCTCTCATTATTCCCCACTACCCTTTTTTCTGGAACGCGTTTGTGTCTTCAGCAGTTTGAGGGCTCTGACTCATTCTGTAGTACCCCACAGAAGCCTGAAAGAAAAAAGAAATGGCCTCGTCTTCATTAGGTTCCACCCAAGTCAGGAATCTCCGTGAATAACCCCATTGCTAACCACTCATTGCAAAGCCACTAGCAGTCCCTAAGGACTGTATCCTAGCACTCAAGTGCTTTGCGGAGGCAGTGCAAACACTA
Organism: Myotis daubentonii; assembly: GCF_963259705.1. Classification (NCBI taxonomy): domain Eukaryota; kingdom Metazoa; phylum Chordata; class Mammalia; order Chiroptera; family Vespertilionidae; genus Myotis; species Myotis daubentonii. The sequence goes on along the minus strand of NC_081844.1, from coordinate 87,609,502 downwards.
AGCAGCCGCCTTCCCTCCTCTGTACATGAGCGTGCTTTGCTAAGATGCACCAACTGTGACAAAGAAACGTGGGCAAATAATTCACTTGAGGTGGTTGGCTCCCCAGCCCTGCTGGGCTTCTTTCCTCCTCAGTGGGCACTTGTTTGAGAAATGGGCCTCCTCCGCTTGCATTAGGAACTGGATAAGCACTCGCGTATTTCATGTTTCCTTGAGGTCGCATTCATTTAGAGGGCTCTTCCTGAGGGAACGGACTAGATCTCTGGTTGAGATCATCAGGAAGGAATGGGGTGGTCTTTTCTGAAGGAAGACTATAGACCAGGCATCACAAGCTGGTGACTCACACACCACATTCAGCCCACAGAAAAGATTACTTTTAATGTCCTGGTGTTGAAAAAAAGAATTAGTTGCCCATATATAAAATTGAAGAGATTTTGCATAAAAATCTTGATTTCCAACTTCTTTGAAAAAGATCAGAATATCTGCCAACGCTCACAATAGTTGATGGCCACAGTTGGCTTAAGCCGAGCGGCCACTTGTCCCCTAAGAGAGGACACAAGCTTCCTACTGCATCTGGTTTTCTTCACTCCATTTCACCTAGTGCTCCTGTAGAGCTTTGAATTTGCTGTCCTGGGGTCAGTCGCCTAAGAGGCCCAAACAAGAAATCATGAATTGCCCTGGCCGGGTGGTTCAGTTAGTTGGAGTGTCCCATACACCAAAAGGTTGCAGGTTCGATCCCAGGTCGGGTCACAGACAGGAAGCAACCCATCAATGTTTCTCTCTCTCCCTTCCTCTCTCTCTACAGTCAATAAAAAACATATCCTCGGGTGAGGATTTTTTTTAAAAAAAAAGCAATCATGAATTGCTCTTTTAAATGTGCCCAGCTTGAAAGTGACTATGGTTTGTGCCTTATTCTTTTTCCTTCTGCACAAAGTATGACCATTAAGAGCATTGTCATATGTGGAACAGGACAGTAGGTGCAAAGTGAAGAATTGTACACTACTTACCTGAATAAATCAGGCATACCAGGAAAATCCTGAAACGATGATATTAAAGTAAGATTTGAGATGTGAATTATTCAGGAGCAATTGCCTTCGTTTTCCAGCTCACTGTTTCCCCTCTGCTTTTCTCACATGGACGTAATCCTCCGAATGTTCCTCTGTCAAAGGCCATGGTCATAATTCGCCCCCCTCCCCCCACCACCCCTTTTTTTAGAACTTATTTGAACTCTCAGGAGCAATTGTTGAAGCCCTGCAAGGGAATAATTGCACAAGAATTAACCCCTGACATGTTTCTAAAAATAGCCCTAATAAATCCCATCATAGGTAATTTACCTGTCCGTATTCCTCCGGGGGTAACCGGCGTTGAAGAAAGACTTGGCAGGCTGGCGTTCGCTCAGCAATTATCGGTGATCTGAGTTCCTGGCGCCTGTGTATTTTCTCTGTTGGGAAACACAGAGGACAAATTGCCCTCTGACTTGCCCTTTGACTCATGACCGTTTCCCCAGCACCCTTCACCTGGGGTTGGAATAAGGCGTGCTCTTCCAGAAAGGAGTGTGGGGCTCACCAAAAAAAGAGGTACCACGGCGTCAAGCTGGAGCATTTGTGGGGGTCCTTCCATGAGTTTCCAACTTGCAAAGGTTGCCAGTGTTTTTCCATGTCTGAGCTTCAGGCATCCCCAGCCCTCGTTTGCAAGAAACCTGTGTGGGGAAGGGCCTCGGTATAGAAGAAAAGGAAATGCAAAGAGGCCCGGAGTGGGTACAGGCTCCATGGCTGGTAGAAACCATCAAAGAGTATGGCCGTTTCCATGAGCCTTAAGGAAACTCATTTTCTCTTGCCCAACATAAAAGGGTCTGAATGTGCTTCTTCCTTTTGTTCTCGCCAGATGTTCCAGGAGACCACAGCGCAGTGTGGGCATCTAGGAGATGTACTCTCCCAAGAGCCGCTTCTCGCGGCACTTAAAATACAGAACATAAAGCCCTTGTAAATTCCACTGCAGAGACAAAGCCCTGAGCCCTTAAATGCGCAGGAAAGTGTGTCTATTATCTGTCGTTTCAAAGCAAGTGTGCAGTTACTTAAATTGCCTTTGTCTTCTTTTCAGCTGACATTATCTCTACGGTAGAATTCAACCACACGGGAGAATTACTAGCAACGGGGGACAAGGGGGGTCGGGTTGTAATATTTCAACGAGAGCAGGAGGTAAGTGGCAAGTGACTGCAAAATGCCCCCTTCCTTCCCTTTTTAGCGGAGGCCTCCTGCTGTTCCTTAATCCTCACGTGTCCCCCTTCACCTTGCTGCTTTGCTAGCCAACTAAAAACTGCCAAGAAGTCATTAACATCAACCGTTCCAGCTTCCGGCTCATGAAAGCACCTGAAAATAGAGCCTTTCCTGGGCACGGCCTTATCTTTTCACGTTCTCACGTCTCCTCTGACCTGCGAAATGCCACGGGTGCTTTTTGAGCATAACTCCTCCTTTCCGAGTGAAATTCATCCTGGAGTGATTAAAATGAAGCCTCTACTCCTTTCAGGGCTCTCACAGAATATGTAGGAGGAAGAAACGGTTCTTTGTCCACAGCTGTGAAAGGGACAACTTGGGTCAGTGGAGAAGAAAATGGTAGCTCACCCCACCAAAGGCAGTGCAGTCCCACAAAATGACATCTGAGCAATGCACAGGGCACACACTTTACTGTGGGTGACTCGAAGGTCCCTGGAGCTGAGTGCTGTGTGCTTTCTGAGCGGGAGTTTTAATTTCCACTGAATCTCAAAAAGCCCCTTTCTTCCTGGGACTTGGGTTCCACTAGGAATTGTGTCTCTTTTTCATATAAATTGCGTTTGGGGGGTGTCTGCTTCTGCTTTGTCAGAAGGGAAGCGTGGCCCGATGTGATTGCCTTGGCTTCCCCTGGCCTGGTCCTGGGGCTCCCAGCAGGCCAGCCTGTGTGCTAGTAATGCTCCCATCTGCTACCGTCTGCCTCCGAGTCTCACCCAGCACAGCGTGGGGAGGCCGAGTGCAGGAGGAAGGGTTCAGCGGAGACTTCCCTAGCAATTGAGTGCCTGCTTTGTGCCTCCAAGCCATTTATGTTCCACCTCCCCTCCAAAAAAGGAAAGCCTCATTTAGAGGTGATGTATTTGGTAATTGCACATTATTTGCAATTAATTTCTATAAGGGCATCCTAATCCCTCGGGGTTCTGTAGAAATTCAAGTGTTCAGCATGAAGTCAGGCACCCAGCCTGTTCCACTGGTCCTGGAAACAGGGAAATGGGCTTGGCAAGTAGGAACTAATAGCTCTTCGTGACCTGGAATTTTTCCTGCTTTTCCAGAGCTGCCGAGTGCTAATTGGTCTGGCACATACGGCCCACACTTGACAGTCTGATTTGGATGGTACCAAATCAACATTCGGATGAATTTATTGTTAAGGTGGACTGGCGCTCTCTGTGGTAGGCAGGCTGGTGCCATGTATGTCAGTCAGCGTGGCAAGTCCTCTTCAAGCTGATTTTCAAACTTTCTTCTTCAATTTAAAAAAAAAAAAATCCCATTAGGTTCATGGTGATGATAAAGAGGAACCGGAGGAGCTATTTAGCATAAATTACCCAGGGCAGCGTGTTGCCAGTAATATTCCAAACCACATTGTCCCTTTGCTATTTATAGGTTCCACCTATTTTAATTTACTGGAATACGTGGGAAGCCTGATTCATTAGTAGAGTGAAGGGGGACACGTTTTCCCAAGAAGAGTGATTTGGTTCAATAAATAAATGTCCAGTATAATAGCATGCAGTTAAGTGTTGAGCCCTGTGGGGAGGCGTGGGGTTGAAATGGGCACTAAACCTCAAACACGGAGCCATGGGACAACACCGAGGTCAGGTGTGTTTTCCGTGCCCGTGAGTGACTTCTCAAGAGCCGCAGTCCTGGAGGGCTTGCTGTAGGAAGGAACCTCAGTGCCCTCACAAATACATGGAACACCTGGGTGTCGGCACCTATAAGGAAGTGAAGATTTTGGTTTGGATATTCAGTATCTATCCAGAAATCTAGTTGGTTTTTTTTTTTTTAATTGAGCCTTTATTACGAGTCAAGCTTTTGTGACAAATGTCTATAAAGACCTGGATTGGAATTTTTGAACACAGTTTTCCAAAGCCTGACCCTTAAAACTCTTGGTAGTCACGTTCTAAAATGCCTGAAACAAAACCTCCCCTCCCTCTTTTCCTTTCTGCTCTTCCTTTGTTTCACGCCCTCTTTTTCTTCTCTCCGCCTTTCTTCTTTCCGTTGCCCCTTTCTGCAGACCCTTCCCCTGATGTTTCATTCTCTCACCATTTATTTAGCTCCTGCTGTTTGCCTGTTGCAGAATCAGAGCTAGGAGAAAGCCAGGGGTGAGGTGTCACCCCTGTGCTCCTGTCTGTTTTGTTTCCCATGTTAGAAAAAAAGGGGTGGGGAGGGATCTGATGCCCAGATCTGCTCCTTAGAAGTCCTGTGACCTTGGAGGATATCTCTGAGCCTCCTTGGTCCATTTCCTTGCTCTTCCCACGTCTCCAAGATTCTCTGAGAATCTGGGGAGACTTTAAAAGGCCAATGAAAGGTACAGATGCCATAGCTTTGCACTCTTTGTAAGGGATTGATAGATGTACATATGGACATCAGCATGGATCCAAAGGGTGTTCAAGACATCCACTAATGCAGAACGAAAAATATTAACACTTCTGTTTATATTGATTTTTAATTTTTTATTATTTTTATTGCTTAAAGTATTACAAAGGGGATTACACATGTTTCCTTTTTTTTTTTCCCCGCCCTTGACAATCCCCTGGCCTCCCCTACCCCCCAGTGTCTTATGTCCATTGGTTATGCTTATATGCATGCATACAAGTCCTTCGGTTGATCTCAAATCATGTCCTAGTTTAACTTCTGTTTCTATGTATATGTTACAATGTATACCATATATTATAGAATTTTATGTATATCATTTATGCATGTATGGATATTGGAGGTACTGATAGTCACCAACAGCTGCAAAATCAGATGCTTTGGAGGCCTGTGAGCTAAGGCAAAACTTGTGGCGCCCATGGTCCTGCCCTCATCCCACGCTGATGGCCTGCCTATCCATCCCTGATGATTCTGCTCAAAAAAAAAGAAGAAATTGGTGAATTCACAGGCGGCCTATGTGATTTAATCTTTCATGTATTCCCCTCCCCCTGCCTTTTTTTACAGAGTAAAAATCAGGTTCATCGTAGGGGTGAATACAATGTTTACAGCACGTTCCAGAGCCATGAACCCGAGTTCGATTACCTGAAGAGTTTGGAAATAGAAGAAAAAATCAATAAAATAAGATGGCTCCCCCAGCAGAATGCAGCCTACTTCCTTCTGTCTACTAACGGTACGTACAAGGGACTGCTCCTATTTGGTATTGTCGGGGATAGAAGCAGCCACATCATATCATGTTTCAGTCTCTCTTGGACTCCGTTTTCCTTCTTAACTTTGTGGGCTGTCAAAAAAACTTAGCAACAATCTTTGCAAGATGCCTGGCGCAGAGTGGGCCCTCAGTGAATAGTAGTGATTCTTTTTAAATATCACACATTTCTGACCCAATTATGTGAGCCCCAGTATCTGCAGTTTTTGACTAATGCAGATTATTTCCAGGTGCTTCTGGAATGTGACTTCCTGTTTTAAGATTCATTGAATGTTTTTCTGGGAACGCATTTCAGGAACCCCAGACAGGCCGTCCTGTGAGTCTGGCATACTGAGTAGAAGTTATTAATCCCTGAATGTGTTTGGGGTTTTTTCTCTTTCTGACACAATCAAGTTCTCTGAGCACAAGTCAAGGAGAGAGAGGGACCCTACCAAAGGATGATTAAGAAGTGGTTTCTTTCTCTTTCTCCCTCCATGCTCTTCTAAGAGCAGTTGTGGGAGAGTTGCTATAAATAGGTCCAGGAGAGAGGTGGTTGGGGGTTGACTAGAGAGCCAAATTCCATGCTAATTCAGTGGAATTACCTACCCTAGCGTTTCTCAATGCCACTGCTGACAGAAGCCCACCTATGCTTGAAACAATTTAGAATAAAAGCATATACTAAAGGGTGCTAATTGAATAGCATAGCAATTAAGAGGATTAGTGGATACAAATTAAACACCCTCTCCCAAGCAAATAAGCTGGCGCCTGATTCATTGTGTGAGTCTGTGAGGAGTGTACATTTAAATATGGGTCAGAAAGCGAGGAATTCGCTATTTGCCCATCCCCAGCATTTACAAAAGGGAAGTACGCATATGTCAAGTGAAAAATGTAAATACTATATATAGTATGATCAGACGTATATTAACATTTTTAAACACTAAAAGGAAACATACCTAAAGGCTTATCATGATTAATTTTTGATTATGTATTATGGGTTTCTTATAAATTTATTCTTTTTATCACTTTTCTAAGTTTTGATGATGAGTTTTATATTTTATTTTAAAAGGAGGGAGGGGTTTTCTTAATGCATATGAACCAAAAATCCCTCAAATATGAAACCAGTGTATAACTGTAAAAAAATGGCAATTCTGAAACAGCCAGTTTGGAGTTATTCACGCATGGCTTATCTCAACATGTCCAGATTTCCAGTCATCTGTTTTTCCAGATTCCAAGTAATTTAATTCTTTCTTCTAACTGTATTTATTGTTCTATTAATTTTGTGAACTGTGTTTCTTGAAAGCCAAACCATATGAATTTGTTTCAATGTCTTCCCTCTTAGTTTTACCGTTGAAATTTCACTCAAAGGCTCTGCAGATTCAACACGACTTAGATTAAAAAAGACTTCTGATGATTCTGACTTAATTACTTTGGGCAGAGCAAGTGTCTGATTATCTGCTCTAGCTAGCTTATTTTATATTATGAAATTTAGCCTATTGATTATTACAATAAAATTCAAAGATGCATTAACTCCTATGTGGGGGAGGGGGGGATGGGGAAAAAATCAGTGAAATGCAATGAAGATTAATTATATAGCATAATGTTCTGTTAATTGAGTTTTTAAATAGTTTTTTGATTAACAAGGATATTATCTTCCCATTTGGGATGCTATTTCACATGCCAACAGTATCTCCAAATGATTCTTATAAGAAAAATTCCCACGTTCTCCTGAGATTTTCTTTTTTATACTAATATTGAGGTTGCAAATTCCCCTTAAGCCAAGTAGGTTAACATGTGAAAATTAATGGGAGACAATTGGAATTACTGTACAAAAGAGAAAATGAAGATAGATGATAAGATTGTGTTTAAAAGCTGCCACAAGTAATGATAAACTACGCAGAGAGCCAGCCAGAATATAGAAAAAGTCATTACTCATAGTAACAGCCACCTGTTTGTTCCTCAGACATCCTTATCCAGAAAGCTTTCAGATAGGGAGTCAAGAAACACTGTGTGATAATAAAGTCAAGAATGACTCCAGGCAACCCAACCGGGGGGAATTGGATTGAATTCGCCATCAATTATCTTTTTTTAAAGAAATACAACTGTGCTTATCTCATTATAATTCGATACAGTTTTTACTTTCTGTTAGAATATAACTTCACAATTTCTAATGAAAAATAAACCAACATTCGGTTGTGAATCTAGACCTTAAAATTATTTGCGAGATGAAAAGATGTTGCCTTGCCTAGCTTTCTATTTATATCTTAGTACCTATGATGAGAAGGGAAGGTATATTTTACTTGATAGATGGGCTATGAAAATAGTTAGGCGTTCATTGCAAAACCATTAGAAGATAGAGAAGCAAAATGAAAATAATGTGTTCCCATCCAGAGAGAACCACTGTGTCTTTTAAAGAAAACAGCAAAGAGGCATGGATAAATCTGTTTTTTATTAGCTGCCTCACCTCACCCACCCCCTTTCAGTGCACTCCTACAGGGGGAGCTCTGCTCAGCTACCAGCCGGGCACAGCGGTGGTGGCAGGAGCCTCTCCCGCCTCCTCGGCGCTCTAAGGATGTCCAACTGCAGCTTAGGAATGGGTCTAAGCCAGCCGTGGGCAAACTACGGCTCGCGGGCCGGATCCGGCCCGTTTGAAATGAATAAAACTAAAAAAATAAAATAAAAGACCGTACCCTTTTATGTAATGATGTTTACTTTGAATTTATATTAGTTCACACAAATACTCCATCCATGCTTTTGTTCTGGCCCTCTGGTCCAGTTTAAGAACCCATTGTGGCCCTCAAGTCAAAAAGTTTGCCCACCCCTGGTCTAAGCTGTTAGTCGGATATCCCCCAAGGGCTCCTGGCTGCCAGAGGGATGTCTGACTGCCAGTTTAGGCCTGATCCCCAGGGGAGCGGGCATAAGTTGGCAGGTGGACATCCCCCGAGGGGTCCCAGAATGCAAGAGGGCACAGGCCGGGCTGAGGGACCCTTCCTCCCCCTCCCCCAGTGCATGAATTTTCATGCACTGGGCCTCTAGTTATATAATAATTATATACTTGTATAATAAAAAGAAGGAATTAAAATGAGAAAATAAACATATACATGTAATATTATTGGTTTTTATTTCTCCCCCAAAAAAATGCATAGAAAAAAAGATACTAAGAGGATCTATGCAAAATGTTAACAATGATTGTCCCTGACTGAAGAGATTATAGGTGATTTTTATTCTTTATGCTTTACCTATGATTTCTCTATTTCTCTACAGAGCTATTATCACTCACAAGAAAAATGTAAGGAAAGAATTGCCTTGCAAATGGGATGGGATGCATTCCAAAGGCAAGCAATTGGAAGTATTTGGTGTTAAAAGTCACTGATTTGCATTCTTCTAAGTCACAGCTGATCAGTACCTAATCAAGTGATTGTATAAATATGGCCCATGTTTCCTTTTTGTCACAGTTCAGTGTGTAGCAGGCTATCCACAGAGGGCAGGACTAGAGGAGTGCTGGCACATTGCGCCTGGGAAGGCCTTCCTGGCCCTCACCCCAGGATAGCCGGGTGCGTGCACAAATCTCACACGAGCAGCCTGGCCAGGCTGCCAGCAGCATGACCAGCCTGAGTGACCCCCAGACCTCAGGAAACAGAGGCACTTACTTGCTCAATTGTCCAAATTGTTGCAGAAAGCCCACTTCCCCATGGGGTGCATTTCAGACCTCCGAGGACAAGGTTTTGGTGAGGGGAGATGGAGCGGGGGGCGGGGGGGGGGATCCTAGTGAAGGCAGAGAGAGGGCGGCTTCTCTCCCCAGACAGTCTTACACAGGGGACGCAGGATGTGCTGACATCATCCTGGGGGAAGCTAACGCCATCAGCGCAACAAGTTGTTATTGCAGAATAGTTGCCCAACTTGCTCATTCTGATAACAGCTGCCATTGTGAACCACTGTTAGAAGCCCGCCCCTCGGTACACACTGTGTTTCATTCACTCCCCATAAAAGCCCCGTGAGGAAGGCCTGGCTTTCCTTAATTTACAGATAAAGAAACTGAGGCACAGAGAAGCTAAGTCTCTTTATTCATAAGGTTAGAGTATTCGGGACATATTTGTACTGAAAAATTACACGTTATCTGAAATTCAGATGTAACTGTGTGTTCTGTAGTTGTTTCTCTGCTCAATCTGGTAGTCCCCTTTGTTTGTCACTCAAGAAATACTAGTTAGGCGCCTGCTGGGTGGGGATCACAGTGCTGGGCCAGTGGCTGGCTGGAGTTGGCGTGGGGACGGGGCCGAGGTTGTCTGGTTCCACACTTACCTTGTGCAGGCATAGAGAAAGATTTGAGAAGGCACCGGGCCCCTGCCTTCCAGAAGAGAAGTTAGAACAAGTACAAATTATGAATGCAGGATCTGATAAGGAAGGCTCCCAAAGGCCCGCAGCCCACAGGCATGATCTGTTTGGCCCGAACATGTTTCTTTATAAAATGGAATTGAGCGTCTGCAGGTGGGGCATGCGGTCTCTACCTCCCCCAAGCCCCTTGCTCCTGTCACTCATCTCCGGACCTGCCCCGCCCCTCCAGGCACTGGACTTCTCACCACGATTTATTGCTGTAGGAAACGACAAGTGTCAGCAAGTGGAATAAAGTGTGGGGACAGCACAAAGGTGAGAAAGGTAGTTTCCAGGTGGGGACTCCAAGGAGACTGCAAGGGAAAAGGAGCATTTTAATGACTCTCCTTACTTTGATTTCCCTGGGTTGCTAGCAACAAGCAGTGTGCAGGTGAGATTCATTCATCCATCCAACTCGGAGTCATTGAACAACGGCTCTGTCCCAGGCACTGTTGTCGGTGTGGAGGCATGGCAATGAGCAACACAGTCAGAACCCCTGCCTCTATTGGTTTTACATTCTAGTGAGGGAGACATAATAAGTTTTCCAGTAGTGAAGTGTCCTAGGACAGTGGTTGGCAAACTCACGAGCCACATGTGGCTCTTTGGCCCCTAGAGTGTGGCTCTTCCACAAAATACCATGTGTGGGCACACACATACAGTGCGATTGAAACTTCGTGGCCCATGTGCAGAAGTCGGTATTTTGTGGAAGAGCCACACTCAAGGGGTCAAAGAGCCGCATGTGGCTCGCGAGCCGCAGTTTGTCGACCACTGTCCTAAGAGGAAAGACAAAGGAGGAAGAGGGGCTAGAGCAGTGGTTCTCAACCTTCTGGCCCTTTAGATAGAGTTCCTCATGTTGTGACCCAACCATAAAACTATTTTCATTGCTACTTCATAACTGTAATGTTGCTACTGTTATGAATCATAATGTAAATATCTGATATGCAGGGTGGTCTTAGGCGACCCCTGTGAAAGGGTCGTTCGACCGCCAAAGGGGCCGCGACCCACAGGTTGAGAACCGCTGGGCTAGAGAATAATGAAGAAAACCTTTTTATGTAGGTTGGTTAGGAAAGGCCCCACTGAAGTTGGGGCATAGGGAGAGAGCAAAGTGAAGGAAAAATAACGTGCAAGAGAGGGTAAAAGGCTCCCGTGGCAGAAGGCACAGCTTGTGCAAATGTCCTGTGGCAGCAATGAGATTAGCATGTACCAAGAGCTGTAAGGAAGCCATGTGGCAGGGAGTAGGATGGATGGTGAGATCAGAAAGGATGAGGAAATAGGGGTGCAGGTCATGGAGAGCTTCTTGGGCCATGGGAAGGGCAGTGTTTAGTGAAATGCAACACACAAATGGGAACAATAATAGTATCTACCTCTCAAGGTACTTGTGAACATTCAATAAATTCTCCGTGCAAAGTGCTAGCATCGTTAATTTTATATATGTAGCTACTCTTGTTATTCTGTGTTCAATAAATATTTTTATGGAATGAACAAAATTAATGTCTAAAGCTGTAGATTTAACAGCCCATTGTCAGGAAGACCATCTGTCTCTACATGATAGATGTTTTTTGTTTTGAAACGTGAACTCTGCCTTCAAGTGACACAAGATTTATGCACCGAAGCCCTTGACATGAGCCAGCTTCTGGGGCAGTTTCTTCCATGTGTACCTCCGCCTCTCCCGATCCTCCCCCCCCCCCCACCCCCCGACCCAGAAGAAAACTCCTCTCCCAGCGTTCCTGCACTGTAACGTTGATGTCCTCTGGTTGCCCTCCACAGATAAAACTGTGAAGCTGTGGAAAGTCAGCGAGCGCGATAAACGGCCGGAGGGTTACAACCTGAAAGATGAGGAGGGCCGGCTGCGGGATCCTGCCACCATCACAACCTTGCGGGTGAGTCCAAAGGCTGTTTGTTTTTCTGCCACCGCCTTGGTGCCTCCTGAGGTTGGCCACATGCCGGCTGCTGTGAATGTTGCAACTGTGACGTGAGCGGGCGGGAGACCCAGCAGAGACTCACCTACCCGAGACTCCGGTGGCAGATGGGGGAGCGGGACAGGTGCCAAGCTCCACTGACCACAAGTCCATGCATTTCCTTGGTCCACGTGGCCAGTGCCATGTGTTACTGTATGCTTAGCCTCTGCCTGTCCTCATTACCTAAACATCTTGAGCATCTTTTGTCCTCAAGATACAGGGGATGGGACTACCCGGAAGGGAAGCTGAAGACCCGATTCAAAACATGAACCTCCAGCCAAGCCTGTGTGGCTTAGGGATTGAGCATCGACTCATGAACCAGGAGGTCACAGTTCAATTATGCCCCAGTTAAGGCTCAATCCCCAGTAGGGGGCATGCAGGAGGCAGCCAATCCACGATTCTCTCTCATCACTGATGTTCTATCTCTCCCTCTCCCTTTTCTGAAAGCAATAAAAACCTATTTTAAAAATACAAAATAAAACACACATGAACGTCTGAATGTAACAAGACTGGGTTCCAATTCTGCCACTTACCAGGATCTCCCACAGTCACCCAACGTTTTGAGCTTTAGTCACACAAGTGATTTTTAGTGTCTCCATCTGCAAGACTGTGAACCTAACCTTTACAGCCCATGGATTTATGAGGATAAAATGCAATGCGGGTGGGAAGCCCTGACTCTATGGCTGTGCCTCCATAAACGATCCCTACTATTCGTCTGAGTGGCTTCCTTCCTGCCCTCCAGAAATGCACAGTCTGGTAAGAAAAGAGGATTCATCGACTAATACACAAATGGTTATGGCACTAAATAGAGGGAGATAAATGCAGTGTGAGTCGGAGGGAGTTGCCATTTGATCAAAGGAGGGGGAAATTACGTTGGTTCCGGGAGACTGGGAAAGGGCACCGAGGGAAGTGGTGTTAAAAATAGATTTCTAAAAGTGGACTTTTAAGGGAAGGCTCTCCAGATCTAGGTTAAATTGGTTCAAGCCTGAGTCATGAGCTTAGTTTTAGATGTGTTCAATGTGAGCAGGAAAGCGAGCACATGTCAGGACCAGCCCTAGCCCCAAGGGACTTTTCAAATGTGTGAAATATGCGCTTCCAGCCAGCAGCTGCTCCGCTGTAGCCAAGCAGTGAGAACGGAGACGGTGAAGCACATCTGGGGAAGAGAGGTGGTCGCCCCGGGTTTAGGAGCAGAGATGGGAATTGAATGATGGCTGTGTATCTGATTAGCTCGCCCGTTTATTTGTTTGTTCATTTGTTCATCTGTTTATTGAGCGGGCGCTGTTTGAGCACCAGACCAGGCCGTTGCTCTAAAGCAGTGGTTCTCAACCTTCCTAATGCCGTGACCCTTTAATACAGTCCCTCATGTTGTGGTGACCCCCAACCATAAAATTTTTGTTGCTACTTCATAACTGTAATTTTGCTACTGTTATGAATCATAATATAAATATCTGATATGCTATATGTGTTTTCCAATGGTCTTAGGCGACCCCTGTGAAAGGGTCATTCGACCTCCAAAGGGGTCGCGACCCACAGGTTGAGAACCGCTGCAGTCTAAAGGCTGGGAGGTTGGAGGGTAGAGCAACTAGGAATATGAAGGTTGGATCCGTCTGTGCTGGCTTGGAACTGTGGTCCCATTGCTCTCCGTCTAGTGACCTTGGACACGACACCTAAGCTCCTTGTGCCTCTAATGTCGCATCTGCGCAACAGGGATGATGGTGGTCACTACTTCCTGGGCCAGTTGTGAGGATTCAGTGCTGCGTGGCGTGTGATGAAGAGCTTAGCCGATGCCTCATCTCACAGAAAGTCGGTTCCCTGCTGCTAGTTTGCATTACTATCATCATTAGTATGGCTGTTACTACTCCCTGCTGTTAGTAGGCCTCTGCATCTGAGAAAAATTCATACTCATTTTTCTTGTCATGTATTTTTTTATATTGTTGGATTTACAAACTGGTCACTGATGTCTGCTAAGCGGCAAGCGCTATGCAAGCGATACAAAAGGAATAAGATAGAAGATAGCCTTTCAGCCCCCAGGACTTGACTATCCTGTAGGGAAACAGGTGGATTCGGTGCCACTGGGAAATTTACAACATGAACTTCGGCCCATGTGTTCCCTTGCTCTTGTTTGCTACATGGAGGGGATTTCTCATACTATGAATGCCTGTTGTCCCTGGCATCCTATGGGATTTCCTATAGCTGTCATTTGCCCTGGAGATGCCATCCCATGATGAAGAGGAGAGAAGGCCTATCTGTAAGTGTCCACGAGAGCTGAGATTGCCCCCAACGTAAGACAGTGATGTCGGAAAGTGGACTTATGTGTATCCTACAAGGAAGGAGGCCCTGAGGTGGGGCCGAGTTAGAAAATCCCAATTCTGGTTCTTGCTTCCATATTAACCAGCTGGGTGATCCTGAGCCAATGAATCACATGTGCTCTCTCCAGGCTTACTTTCTGAGTGGCAAAGGACGGGACAGAGTCAGTGTTTCGGCCACCACAGTATTGGTGACAAACACAGGTTCCCAGGACCCAGCCCCAGGGGCTCTCTTCAGCAAGTGGAGTGGTCCGAGGAGTCTGCATGATGGATGTGAGCCCCTGAGGGTGGGAGCAAGGGGGCTGTGGTCACTGGGCTCTCTCATCTCTCAGCCTCCTTCCAGCTGTTGTTTTTATGAGCCTCTGTTACTTTCCAATCATTGCAACAGATATTGTACCAGCTTGGGAGACACCTTTGCTATAAAATTGTAAATACTTGCATCTGATTTCACCTCCTCAACCTTCCTAGGCTTTCAAATATCCCATTTCTCCATGTAAATGTCCACACCCCAGCACCCTTTCCAGGCGAGTACTGACAAGGACAGCCTCCTTTCCTTCTTGCTCCCAGTGGTAGAGGAAGAAACAGCCAGGCTACCTGCAGACCCCAGATTCAGAACAATGACTCCAAACAGAGAATGGGCTGACGTGATATTAATCAGACTATGATTTACTAACATGCTCTGCGTTGAAATGTGCATTGCCAGCAGTTGTGGCTTTTTTTCTTCCCTGTGCTATGATTGCTTCCCGCTCCCTTTCAGAGTTTCCAGTTCTATGTGGATCTTGAGGGTGAGAATGTTTAATAATACCCGACAGCTAATTAATCCTCACTGAGTAATGAACCTGTTCTGTTTCAGTGCTGGGAGGCTCAGCTTTTCAAAGCAAGAATGTGGCTTTTTTTTTCCTTTTTTTTTTTTTTTCCTGGAAGGTCGCCTTTCAAATCCAATCCCTCATTACCCAGAGAGACTCTGAGAAGCGCTTCTATGAAAACAGTATCTCCTGCTCAGTCTCATAATATTCAAAGCAACAATCATGATAATTGAACAATTACACCTTACAGCTATAAAGTGCCATTGATATCACAAAGTATTTTCTTACCTCATCCCTAATTCAGCTTTGGAACAGCCACTGAGAAGGGCAGGACAGGTATATGGCAGGTGAAAATGCCGACATCTAGTATTTATTGAGCGTTTACTATATTCCCTGCTCCATGCTGGACAGACACACTGTTTGCATTAGCTACCTCATGACGTGTAGTTCACTGTTAAAATGCCCATTGCACAGATGAGGCTCAGAGGAGGTAAGTAACATGCCCGGATCATGCAGGGCTAAGAATCAAACCTTGATTGACTTGGCTCTGGGATCTGAGCCCTTAAACACGGTGCAGAATCAGAGAGACTGTGACTTGCCCAACGGCCATCAACTGGTTACTCTAGAGCTGGGACTAAAAGTCAAGAGCTCTGGCTCTTCAACTTGGACATACATCCGGCATTTGGAATGGTTTTCTTAAAATGAGTTCCATTATTATTCCAGGCCAGGGTGTCTCTTCCTTTCTCCCTCTCTCTCTCCCCTCTGGCCCCCTTGACTTTCCAGATCCCTGACAGCAGCATGGACAAACAAAGGCCTTGAGGTCTTACGTAGAGGCACTGAGCAAGATCCTCTTCTTTCTCAGCCTCCCTTACCCAGAAGTAAGAGGCCCTCAGAGCTCTTTCTAGGTCAGGAAGCTCGTAGTTCAAGTAATTGAATCAGCTGGGAAGGGAGCTGGGTGGTGGGAAATCGCACTTGGCGCACTGAGCCTGGAGTTATGATTTCCTTCATTATGGTTGCCTGCCAGTGCCGTGGGATCCTAGGCGAGGTTGAAATTTGCTTTTAATCAGTTGTAAGTGTAGAGTCCAGAAGGTGTGAGCTCCCAAGCTGTGATGTGTCATAACCTCCCCCCAAATGAAGGGGATGTAATGAGCTCACGTTCTCATGTATTTTATCCAGACGTTCCTTACAGCTGCTAATAATAATTATAATAGCCACATTTATGGAGTGCTTGCTATATGCCAGGTGCTGGATTTTCTATCCTTACATCGTTTCATCTACCAATAACTCTCCCATGTAGGTCTGTTATTCTTTCTGGATCGTCCTAGGTTTTATTCCCTCATTTCATTTAAGTCTCTGCTCAACTGTCACCTTCTCAGAGAAACTCTCCTGGAATGCCCAAGAGAAAAGAGCCTGCTGGCCCTGGCCGGGTAGCTCAGTTGGTTAGAGCCTTGTCCCAATGAATGCATAAATAAATGGAACAACATCTCTCTCTCTCTCTCTCTCTCTCTCTCTCTCTCTCTCTCTCTCTCTCTCTCTCTCTCTCTCTCTCTCTCTCTCTCATCAGTCTTCCCATTCATTCTCGGTGCCCTAACCCTGCCCCTTCTCCTTAGATTTTGTCCTTGCCTGATACATCACGTGTCCGCTGCCTGCCCCCCACGACAGTGTCGGCTCCATGAAAGCAGAAACAACACTGTGTCCTCTCCCATAGCTCCAGCAGCTAGAACAACACATGGCACACAGTAGGCACTCAGGAGTATTTGTCAAATGAATAAGAGTAGAACAGGTTTAGAGCAGGCAAGGGATTTGCCTCATGACTAAGAAATGGCTGAGCTGGGATTCAAACCCAGTCCATCTGACCCCAAATCTGATGCTTTTCATTATGACTTCCTACAGCCTTAACTTTCTAAGAAAATAATAATTCATGATCGCAGGGTAGGGCACTTTCATCACTTGTGTCTCTCAGAATTGTTTGGCAAAGCCTTCTTAATGTATGAGCTTGATTTGGAGGTGAGTAGAATGCAAGGGGGAAGGGCTGCCAAGGCCTTTCTGCCCAGGGTGGGCACACAATGGATGCACTGATTTTAGAGAAAAGATTGCACTTCACCATGTTTTTACACACATGCCTTCTGCTGGTGACCACCTCTGTCTTCCTCTCAACTCAGGACACACACATTCCCAAGACTTTCCCAAATTAACATGTTTCCACTTAGAATGACCCTGATGTTTGCAAATCCCACTGGTGGCAATTTAGACACACATACCCCCCAGCCATAGTCTAAGACACCATGGCAAACCGGCCTGAGTGCTTCCAACACTGAGCTCTGAGGGGACTTCTTAAGGATCATTGCTAACGGGTCATAGGATTAGGCAGGTCGAATAAAACAGACTAGCTATTTTCCCAAAAGTTATACTTTTAGTGAAAAAACAAGTTTAACCACCTGATCTGTTTTCTAAAGAACTGATTAAACAGACCACTGGTTTAAGTTTACTAATAATAGCCACTATGTTTAATCAGACACCCCAGGTGACAGGCTCTGGGTTGAGCAGTTTTATGGACATTTTCTAATTCTTTCTTCATCACAGTCCTGTAACTCCAGCATCAGGCCCATTTTACAGATGTGTAAACAGAGGCTCAGGAAGGTGAGCACTGGCCTAAGGCCTCACAGATGATAAGTGGCAGAGCCAAGGATGGAGTCCAGGTCTCTTTGATCCCATAGCCCCTGCCCGCCACCCTGATACAGGACTATGTGTTGTGTGGTCCCTGACCTAGACAACAGTGAGGATAACACTGTTCTCTGACATGTAGAACTTTCCAGAGCATTGCTTATCTAATTTATTGAGTGTCTCCTGCATGCTAGGCACTGTGCTATGTACTACAAAGTGTACCTTACAAAGGTGGGTAAAACACGCTCCCTGTCCTCAAGGGGCAAGGATGGGGCAAGTCGCAAAGGACTGCAACATGAAACAATTTAATCAGTGGTTCTCCAAGTGTGCCCCCATGGTCACCTGCAGTGCTGTTTTAGACCATAATCATCAGCTTCATCTCTACAGATTCCAGTTTAGAGGGTCTGCGTTGTTCCCAGTAACACCTTTGACAAAACCCTTCCTGGAAAACTCCCCGGTGGTTCTGCTGCAGGTGGTCCCTGGGCCAGGCTTTGAGAAACCCTGAATAGGGCACGTGTCCAGAGCAAATCACAAATCACCGCGCAGTTCAGAGGAAGAGGAGAAGGGCGAGATGCAGGGCCAGGAAGGAGTTATCACGAAGCATCTTGAAGGATAGGTGGTCTTTCATGCTGGGGTCCTCATCTGATACTCGCGAGGATCCTGGGAGGCAAGTAGGACCCGAATTGCTATTTCCCTCTTTCTAGTAGTAGGAATGTGGTACCCCCAGTACAATAAGGGAAATGGAAGCCCTGAGAGGCAGAACTGAGAATCAAATGCTTTCTGTCTCTATACTTCTTGCTGCCTCTGTGGTGACCACATGGTGATACTCACTTTGGAGGATGGGTAACCGTAGGCCAGTTTCCGGGCAAATTACTGGCTAAGTCAGGTTTGTCCGTGGCTGCCCCAGGCTTTAATTTGGGGTTTATGCTTTCATAACTGAGGCCTCTTAGGATATCAATACAGCCTACCCCTACCATTTTTTAATTTTTCCAGAATTCATTTTGTGATTTATGGCTGCTCTGGGGGCTTAATAGCCACTCCTTTTACAGTTTCATCTTATATTTGTTGCAAATAACAATGAAGTGTTTAGCTACTGCAGTGAAAAATCAATCAAGCCAGTTCCATATTCACAGGCTCACAATGGCACCCGGATGGCCCCCTGGATTAGATTAACTTCGTGACTGTGTCACTCTGGTGTGGGTAATTTCTCAACCTCCGCTCCCTCCCTCCCTGCCTGCCTCGGCGGGTGGATATTGAGATCTCCCATTGATTGACTGCCCTGAAAGGCAATGCTGGCATGTTATGTGTGTAACTCAGTGGGGTGCGCGGACTCTGTGGTTATGAAAATAAATAATAATTTATGTTATCGTTATTGATTGCCATCATTATCTGATTGTATCTGTCTGCATCATGGGGTTTCAGTTATGGGATCAGAAAGCACTCCACAGGAACCTCAGGCACTACCCTCACTGACGAGCCTTGGTGTTTGACACGTGTCGCCTCTTGGGGGTGAGGGCTGTGGATGTCCCCGTCCTGTTCTTTGGCTCATGTTCAGTAAGACAGTGTCAGCTGGTGCAGTGTCAGACAAAGGAACTAAGTCAGTTGGAATAATAAAATAATAAGAGCAGCAAACATTTATTGAGCATTTGCTGTGTCCCGGGGACACAGGGCATCTATTGGCTAATTTAATATTCAAGGTAAACCTATAAGGTAGGGATTGAAATAAACTTCATTTTAGAGATGTGGGCCCTAAAGCCAGGGAGGTTAAGTAACCTGGCCGAGGTCAGATGGCTAGTAAGTGGGAATGCGTGGACTTGAAGTCATGTCTTCGTGCTTCTAAAATCCATACTACTATCCTGCCTCTTGTATTAGAAGAGCATGTCGGGTATATTCATCTGAATATTCAGTGTAAACCAAAATATGAGTGAGCAGGGACTAGAGACAAACCTGCCAAGTAAACGGTAGGCGCTCCTTTGCCTTGGGCACAGGTGGGTTTTCTACTTTGTGTGGGGGAAGGTAGACCAGAAGGATGCGTGGAAACTAGGTCATGGTGTACTAGGTCATGGGTGATCTGGAGACTCTGGGCACGTCTTAAGTCGTCCCCGGCTGACTGGCTGACTCAGAATCTCTAGGAGCAGGGCCAAGGGATCTACCCAGGTTTCTCAGCTGTATCCCAGGCCTTCCTGGAGACCAGCTGGGTCTGAGAGCCATTGGGACAGTGACCGCAAGTTCTCTCCAAAGGAGAGGCTCTCTGATCGGATTCTGTAAGCTCTTTCTTTGTCCTCTTCCCTTCTCCTACCTCACGATCCTATGTAGAATAATCTGAGGGCACTTTTATTACCGAAACATGGTTGCCTGTCTACTAAGTGACTGATGTGATTTGGAGTGAGCATCTGCAAGCCAATCACATTTAGGTTGTGTGTGAGCGGTTCCGCCCTTTACAACTCAAGTTCTTTTTCCCTCAAATCGGGGCCAGCCTACCCAATGGCCAGTGTGCTGTAACGTTAACAACACCGAAGACATCAATTAAACACATGCTGTGTGCCAGGCCTTCTGCGAGGCACTTTACAAGTACCATCTCACTGTGGCCTGGCAGCAGCCCTGCGGGGTGGGTACTATTTAATCCACATTTTCCAGATGTGGACATTTGATTCAGAAACTGAAGTGACTGGCCCAAGGGCTACAGACACTAAGGGGCAGAGTCACATTTTTTTTAAACCAGATTCTGTCTGACTCCAGAGACTTCGATCTTAACACCATGACCTAGAGCCCCAGGAAAGGGCCATGTCTCTGACCACATCTCAGCCATCACCTGTAAGATGGAAATCACCCCCATACATTCTTCCCACAGAGGTCAGGCTAACAAAACAGAGCCCCACGCTGACAGTAGATGCCTAGTATGTGCTATTATTACCGTTCTCCTCTCCCTTTCCATCTTGTCTTTCACCTGGACACCAGGAGTTTCAGGAAGGTCTGATGAATATACTGAAAAGGTTCAAAGCAGTGTTGTGTTTGGGGATCAGCAATTCATTGTGTTTCTTTCGTTTGAATGCGTGTTTGTCCTGGCTCTCCAAATCTGGGTTGGATTCAGAGTGTCTACACTGACAATAAAATGTTTTCGTTCATCTCCACACGCCCTTTGTTGTGCTGCATTTACCATGCAGTAATTCGATCCAGCATAAATGGAAATAGAAGCAGAATCCTGTACCTGGTTTGAGATCAAGTTCTGTTTGTCTCTTGCTCCCACCCCTTTGAGAGGAATTTGTGGCCCCGGACTGTGACAGGAACTAGTAGGTGACACCCCCTGTATGCATACTCGGTGACAGTGGGAAGCTGAAAAGTCCACCCATGTCAGAAAGGAAAAGAATCATTTTAGAGGAATAAATCTCGCTTTTTCCATGGCCTCTGGTGTCGTTTATTTTGGTGTCATTTATTATCATGAGAGAGGACAGTATTCTAGACCATAACCCATTCTCTTTTCTCTTTGGTCATTAAATGGTCTGAATTTCGGCGACGGGGAAGATGGGCAAGGGCAGGTGGCCGGCCTTTTTCGGGCTTTGCAGGCGAGACTCTTGTCACTGTGTCAGACCTTATTCATACTGACCCAGATGGATTTTCCTCAAAAGAGAAGTTAATAGTATGATTTTCCCTTTCAAGGGCTGTCTGTGCACTTCTAAAGTAAGTGGAAAATCCAGACGTAATTGGATGATTCAGGGGGAAAAGTACCTCCATTCTCTGAATCTTTCAGATGGAATTGTCTGAATCATGAGTGTAATGGGAGAGACATTGTTCCCCGACAGGGCTGGGGTCTGAAATGTGAGCTCCCTGCTGCATGAGTGAGGGTGCAAGTCCCAGCCCCTGACACTGTGTATGTATGTATATGCGTGTGCAGGCATGCACATGGCACGCAGTTCTCAAGTAGTGCATGGCTCAAGAAAACATAGGATGTTGGCAAAGCCTAGAACTGATTTGTATTTGGTTTTTAATTATACAACAGGAAATCAAAAATATATGCCTAGATCCCTTTTGCTACCAAGTTATTCCAATAACTATTTGAAACCTCGAGAGGAACTCTTCTCATTATATGTACTATTTTTTTGTAGAAGATAATTAACATAAATGGATTTAGAATCAAATTCAGTAGAGGAAACGATCACTTTGATCCTAGTATATTGCAAAACAGGCTTCAATGATGCATGGATACACGTATTTTCAGTACCCATCTCTACCAGAGAAATACATTTTAGATATTTCCCTAGAGGTTAGTATATAGGCTAATACCTTCTTTTTTCTGTAGTCCATAAAAATAAGAAACTGGTTGGAGGAAAACATTTTATAAGAGTATATTTATGTTCAAGGAAATTATTACCAACGGGAATAGTATTTAATTCTCTGATTTCCTCAGAATGGTTGAGCCAGAAGGAAAGGAATTTTCTAACTAAAAGGTGTTGGATTTGTATGTATTCAAGAGGAGGAAACTGGGTCACATTCTTGTTATTTGTTGTGATCAGATGATCAATTGGGCTCAGTTCTTTTCAAACACACACATACACACATGCTCACAAATGTTTCTTGCTGGAGAACATATGGGAAACCCCATCTTAAACACAGTTAAACAAACTTATGTATGTCAGGCTTTCTCAGGACCTTTCTTATACTAATATCCGATAGCAAACTCCAGGGAAGATAGATGGCATGAAGTATTTTTCCACCAAACGTACTTGACCGGGGAAAGCCCTTTTCTCATGGGATTACTGTTTTTTATGACATTCTGCTCAACACGTGGTCCTTGGCTCAGTGCCAGTTTACAACCAGATAATGAGTTTGTATGAGAATATGAACCATTCATATCACTAAGCCACTGTAGAGTTCAGCTGACGCTTGTATTTGTCATAGCAAGTTTTTTCTCAATGAATGAAGCAATGCATTGAATCTGGCTTGGGCTCCTCATCTGGTCATGGACCATTAACAAAGAATTTGTGGGTCAATTGTTTTGAGTAGTGCAGCCATGGACCTCACTTTAAGAAATGCTGGCTGAAGGATCAGATCTGGGAAGGGGGAGGGAGGAAGCCTGATACCACTTTCACTCTGCTCTTACTGCCTCCAGGCACCGAATCACCGAGGCACAGAATCACATGAGAGTGTAGGACCCTTCATAGCACCTCCCTCTTGACATTCAATTCATTAACGATCACTGAGAACTTACCAGCGCCTGACACTGTTCCGGACACTCTGCATATTTCATCGTTCAATTTTCACCTTAACCCCATGAAGTGAAACCATCCCCACCACTTCACAGATAAAGAAACTGTGCTCTACATGGAGGAGGCAATTTGTGCAAGGTTGTTTGCTAGCAAGTGGCAGGACCAGCGTTCACCCCTGGCTGTCTGACTGCAGACCCCCCCTCTTAACCACCATGCTGCCTGGCTTCTCAACAGCAATGGAGTTCAACCATTGGAGCCAATGGAGGTTTGATCCTACTATCAGAGACTTCTAGAAGCATATACTCCCCCATCAGCCAATCTGAAAGCTTTCACTGCTTATAAATGTGGAGCCTAACATCTATCTAATCTGCATTTATAAGAGGAAGGTTCCATACGTATATTCAGGGATAGACATCCCTGCCCTCATGGGGCTTACAAGCCAGTGAGGAACTAGCGGGTTATGAGCTTTTATCTGAAACTAGCAATTGCACCAACTTCGTGCATCCATGCCAGACATCACAGTCAATCTGCTGTGTATTTCATCACTGCCTGAGAGCCTTCTCAACATTTCCTTCTCTGCTCTGTGATTCCACGTTCTATAATTAGTTTGAGGGAGAGTTCTGAAACTTTTAATTAAATAAAGACGTTGTCTCTTTAATGCCAAAACATCCAGACATAAGGTGAAAACTTCATCCAATTATCCTGCTATTTCAGTACCAAACATGCAGATGTTTAAGAACTCTGAAAGCTTGATTTTTTAAAAAAATTGTTTGTTCTACAAATTCAAAGAGCATCTAAGAGAGAAACCTTCTGGGGGTGGGGAGCATAAGATTATCAATGCAGATAAGACAGGAGGTATAAGGATACATAATGAGATAGAAGTGTCAAAACAAGGCCACACTTGGTTACCATTATTCCTTCCCAGAGTAAAGTCATCTCTGTAGATGAATTCACAGATGACTGTCACAATCCTATTGAAATGTGCCCTTGCCCTACTTAATGGTCAGATCAGTTAAGAACTTAGGCACCAATGCCCTGGCCGGTGTGGCTCAGTTGGCTGGAGTGTCGTCCCATGCACCAAAACGTTGCAGGTTTGATTCCTGGTCAGGGCACATACCTAAGTTATGGGTTTAATCCCATCAGGGTGCTTACAGGAGGCAACCAATCTGTGTTTCTTTCTCTCCCTCCCTCTCTCCAAACAATGTTTTTTAAAGAACATATGCACCACGTAGGTTACTTATTCCTTTGTTCACTAATTCCACAAGTATTTTGTGAGTACCGTACCTCTGCAAGCCAGGCACTGTGACAGTCCCTGGAGATATAGCAGTGAGCATGAATGGCATGGTTCCTGCCCTCATTGAGTTTACAGGCTCTTTTGATTGCCAAAGAGAGGTGTGTGGTACACAGGAGAACACATGATCTGATTGATTCATCCATGGAAAACAGAGAATAATTTTTGGAGCAATTAATAATTGAGCTGAAGCCAGATGGCAGGTGAGGAAAAGAGTAGGAGGAGCATTTCAGGCAGAAGAATTGCCATGGACAAAGGCCATGAGGTGGGAAGTCACACAGGAGAATAGGGGATGGAACAAGGGCTGGAGTGGCTGGGATGCTGGGCACAGGGAGATGATGGAGACAAGGCAGGCAGCTTATGTCCAGGCCATGCTGGGATCATAGACCTTCCCGAGGAGCCTGCTCTTTCTCCCAAGAGCAATGCAAGCCCTTTCTTCTCTACACTGGTTGCTTTGAAACAGACCCTCTTTGCTCAGACATCTCAATGTTCTGTGCCCAGGACAGCACATACACCAAGACAGAAAAGCTGCAGGCACAACCTAGGACTTTCCCAGTGGATATGAAGAGCTTAACTTGAGGAAGCAAATGGCATTTGTCAGTGTGGCCATGTTGCCCTCCAGCCCCCCTTGCCTGCCACTGTTTTTAGTACATGTAAGGGCATGGCCTCCTCGGAGCTTCTCCAATATCAAGGCGTCCTCCCTCCAAGGTGAGTCCTCCCATGAATGATTGAATTGTTCGAAGGGTCATAGAACCTGACAGCTCCCTATTACACAAAGGAGAAGATAAGCTTCCGATTAGTCCTGGGGCTGGAGGAAGCCCAGACAGAGTGCACCTGTCAGAACTGCTTACAACATATAAATCATTACCTCAGTTTTCCATGCAAGAATTGGGCCAGAGAGAGAGAGAGAAGCGACGGAGGTTTGTTAGCAGTGCAGAGCCATAAGTAAAGAGCTCATGCTTGGCTCCAAAGCAGGATTTGTGGTGCTGTCCGTGCAGAGAGAAGAGCCCCATGCCCAGAGGAACGACAGAGACAAATGCCCACTGGCTCCAGGAAGGGGCAATTTGTTTCTCTGGCATTTGCTGAGGGGCTTTTATCACTGATCTAACACTAGCCGCCACCAAAGCTTTCCCAGACTCCAAAGGGGAGATGTTTGGTATTAGGCTTGCTCTGTATGTGGTCCTAGATCCCTCTCTTGTGTAATCGCCATAGTAATCTTTGTTATTGTTGCCACTTTGGGTCCCTTCATTGGGCAAAAATCTCTGAGCTAGCTAAGGCCCAATTATAGCTAACCTGCTATCCCACAGTGCAAGGTAGGAGGGTGTTTCTGAGGGCAAAAAAGCAACATGAGCCGTGGCCAGTGGGTCTCAGTTGGTTGAGCATAGTCCCATGCACCGAGAGGTCAGGGCGCATGCCCGGCTTGTGGGCTCAACCTCCAGTAGGGGGTGTGCAGGAGGCAGCCAATGGATGTTCGCCTTTCACAGCAATGTTTCTCTCTCTCCCTCTCCCTTCTCCTCTCTTTAAAATCAATAATAAAAACATTTTTTAAAAATCATGAAACTGAAAAAAAGATTGAAGGACAGCAAGTCAGAAAATGTTCAGCAAAGGTTTAAAAGCATAAATTGATTGGACAATGCCCAAATTTTCGTTGCATTTTATATTCAATAAAATACCAAGTAGCGAGGAAAATGTGAGAGCCTGGACGATTCCAGCTGGAGAAGCCCCAGTACTAAGTACACCCAAACCACGAGCTTGTCCAGCAAGAAACATTGTCTTGTGGGCCACTGGAGGCAGAGTGAACAAAACTGGGCAAGCCGGTCATTCTCCAGGATAGACAGTCAAGCCCAGTTCCCTGAGCTTTTGTCGGGGGCCTTGATTGGTGGCCCCCACGTAAAAGGGAACCATGTGTGTCCAGGCCACTGACAGAGGAGTCCTCCTTCTGTTCCACCATCCTGTGTTTTGAAGGGAAGCGTTATCTTTGCAGTCACAGCACAACCCAAAATATGTCAGCTGCCCGTTAAAATTCCCCGGAAGAGAAATACCGTACATTTTATGTGAACAAACCCAAAATGTGAGTTAAGACAGTACCCAGAGAGAGATGGGCACTAAAGGAATAAGTCACGTGGATACTTCAAAATAAACAAAATGAGTTCCTGTTTGTTCAAAAAGTGTGAGCAAAAGGTTCTTATTCATAGGAGATGTGTGAGGCTGGCTTATTTCTCCTTGTCCTCAGGTAGGGAGGAAAGCCCACAGTTGGAACCTTTCTGGAGTCTAGTGTGATGGTTAAAAAACCCAGATTAACAGTTCTGAGTGCAAATCCCAGCTCTGTCTTTGTGTAACTTTGGACCTTTTATTTAAGCCCTCAAAGTATCAGTTTTATCATCAATAAAGCACATACATCATAGGACTTATCAGAAAATAATACTAGCACAGTATCTGATTTTAGTACTTACCATTCAACGATAGCTGACTTCAAGCTGGGAATCAGGAATGCTCAGAACAGAGAGACAACTGGTAGACCCCAGTTGTTTCTTTTCATGGAAGCATAGAGTTCTATGAAGACAAGTAAGAAAGGACTTCTTGCCCTGACTGGTTTGGCTTAGTGGAGAAAGAAAGGACTTCTAACTTGATCATATGGCCAATTTGCCTATAACACATTAACCCCGATATCTAAGATTCTTTAGTGAATGAGTTCACATTTCTGACCTAAGGAAATTCCCATGAATGATCCTATATAATAAAAGGCTAACATGCAAATTGTCCCCTGGATCAGGAGTTTCTACCAGGAGTTCAACCAGGGGTTGGGGCTGGCCCACCAACCGCCCGTGACCCCTCCCCTCAGCTGGCCCCACCCCACACCCCAATAGGGGTGGGGCCGGCCAGCCAACCTCCCACATCCCCTCCCCACACCCCCGGCCAGCCCAGCCCAATAGGCCCCTAATGGGGCAGCCAGCCAGAACCCACCCAGGCAGGAATTCATGCACTGGGCCTCTAGTTCTTAATAAAATTCTGTAAGTGCAGATAAGGAGATACTGGAGAATAGATCACCAATTTGAGTCTCTCTGGATAAATTGAGTGAGTGTGTTCCTACCCTGCAATGCCTGTTTTTGAAAGACAGTGAACTCTCACATTCTCACTGAGCTAAGAAGTTATATAATTAGTAGTAACTCCTGCAGAGGGAAGAGGCTGTGGCCAAGTCTCATGTGAGTGGCTCTGGGATGATAGCATTAACAGTTGCCTGGAAAGTCGTTAAAAACTGACTCTGGACTCCAGGCTGCAAATCTCCCTATAGATTCTCCACCTTCAACCATTCGTCATCAAAAATGCAGAATTTGGAGAACCAAGATGGCGGCATAGGTTAACGCCGGAGTTTGCTGCTTTGAACAACTACTTCAAAAGTGAAACCAAAAAACGGAAGGGACATCACCCAGAACCACAGGAACGCTGGCTGAGTGGAAGTCCTACAACTAGGAGGAAAGAGAAACGCATACGGACACTCAGAGGAGGCGCAGTGCTGAAGTCAAATTCTGAGGTGCGGAGTGCGCGGAGCGGGCTGGCGGCGGAGGGCGCGGTTGTTGTTTTCAATCGGGAGGGAGTCGCAGACTCTGAGCACCAGATCCGGGCGAGTCTTTAGGGACCCAGACTCAAACGGGAGAAGCGGGACTGTCTGGCTTCGGTCAGAGCGAGTGCAGCTTTCTCTCCAAGCTTTGCAGCGGGTGCTGGGACTCAGAGAGGCAGAGCCCCTTGGGACAGGACTGAGAGCCGCCATAACTGCTCTCTCCGGCCCACCCTGTTGATCCTGTGCGACCTGCCCCGCCCAAGCCCTGTGCAGAACCATTTGCCGGATAGCCTCAGGCAAAGGCTAGATTAACACCTCCCTAGAGGACAGAAGTTCTCTCACTGCTGACACAGCTGATTCTCATAGCCACTTGGCCTGGAGGTCAAACCCTCCCTGGAATTAGCTACAACAATCAAGATTTATCTATAAGACTGCGAACAAAGACCACTAGGGGGTGCACCAAGGAAGCATAACAAAATGCGGAGACAAAGAAACAGGACAAAATTGTCAATGGAAGAAATAGAGTTCAGAACCACACTTTTAAGGTCTCTCAAGAACTGTTTAGAAGCTGCCGATAAACTTAATGAGATCTACACGAAAACTAATAAGACCCTCGATCTTATATTGGGGAACCAACTAGAAATTAAGCACACACAGACTGAAATAACGAATATTATACAGACGCCCGACAGCAGACCAGAGGAGCACAAGAATCAAGTCAATGATTTGAAATGCGAGGAAGCAAAAAACATCCAACCGGAAAAGCAAAATGAAAAAAGAATCCAAAAATGCGAGGATAGTGTAAGGAGCCTCTGGGACAGCTTCAAGCGCACCAACATCAGAATTATAGGGGTGCCAGAAGATGAGAGAGAGCAAGATATTGAAAACCTATTTGAAGAAATAATGACAGAAAACTTCCCCCACCTGGTGAAAGAAATGGACTTACAGGTCCAAGAAGCGCGGAGAACCCCAAACAAAAGGAATCCAAAGAGGACCACACCAAGACACATCATAATTAAAATGCCAAGAGCAAAAGATAAAGAGAGAATCTTAAAAACAGCAAGAGAAAGAAACTCAGTTACCTACAAGGGAATACCCATACGACTGTCAGCTGATTTCTCAACAGAAACTTTGCAGGCCAGAAGGGAGTGGCAAGAAATATTCAAAGTGATGAATACCAAGAACCTACAACCAAGATTACTTTATCCAGCAAAGCTATCATTCAGAATTGAAGGTCAGATAAAGAGCTTCACAGATAAGGAAAAGCTAAAGGAGTTCATCACCACCAAACCAGGATTATATGAAATGCTGAAAGGTATCCTTTAAGAAGAGGAAGAGGAAGAAAAAGGTAAAGATACAAATTATGAACAACAAATATGCATCTATCAACAAGTGAATCTAAGAATCAAGTGAATAAATAATCTGATGAACAGAAAAAAAAAAAAAAATGCAGAATTTTCTGCCTAGATTAAAGGATCCACTGTCAGATGTTAGACCTTCTGTCTTTATTTTCTGTTAGCACTGAAGAAAAACCATCCAAGTAGGTCACTTTCCTTAAATAAAAACAACCAAAAAAGTTCTCTCAATATTTTCTCCTCTGTCTTCACTAAGAAAAAAGTCCCACTTTTGTCTTCCAGCACAAGCTCATTATTAACCTGGTTGACATTCGCAAATGCACATCCACCATTGGACACTCAAATTGACTTTCCAGAAACTCCCCCTTTAATTGGACTGCTTTTCTATGGAAACCATCCTGCCAGCATCTGTGGTGAGAGAGATTCTGGCAAAACGATGTGCCCGGCCAAATGATCAGGTGGAATTAGCTTGC
This sequence comes from Myotis daubentonii, assembly GCF_963259705.1. NCBI lineage: Eukaryota > Metazoa > Chordata > Mammalia > Chiroptera > Vespertilionidae > Myotis > Myotis daubentonii. The sequence continues at coordinate 87,580,151 of NC_081844.1, read as the reverse complement.
TCTCTATTTCTGTTTGATAGCGACACTGTGCCTTTGCATAATTCTCACTGATTATCCGAAGGGAAAGGCCATAACTCAGGCAGATGAGCTTTATTGGCAGCAATCCCTTCTGGGGAAGAAGGAAAAATGGATGAGCAGCAGCATTTGCATGTACCGTATATGCTGAGAGATCGACGTTCCAAGCAGTCTATAAACTAAGCTTGCCTAAATCTGAAACCTCAAAAAATGAAAATGCCACCTTAGCTGGGTATGTCAGTTGGTTAAAGTATCGTCCCAATACGCCAAGTTGTGGGTGCGATCCCGGGTCAGGGCACATACAAGAATCAACCAATGAATGCATACCTAAGTGGAACCACAAACTGATGATTCTCTCTCTCTCTCTCTCTCTCTCTCTCTCTCTCTCTCTCTCTCTCTCTCTCCTTTCTCTCTCTCCCTCTCTCTAAAATCAAAATCAGTAACATTAAGGGAAAAAAAATGACTCCCTCTATTTGGTGTCATAACTCAAGAGCTGGGTTTGTCTCATATCCTATAATTCACAACCAAATAAATTTGCATACTCCCATAGATATATCTTGAACAGAATGTCATTTTAAAAAGAGAGTGCTCATGAAGGAAAAATAAATACTTGGGAAGAGGCTGGAGTCCGAGTCCTTCAAAGACTTGGAAATTAACAAGAAAGTGTTGAAGGAACACTCCAAACCGCTTCTGCTTATGCAGGAAGGGAGGTTCTTCTGCGATCTTTATTTGTTTACCTACTGAACCATAATATGGTTTCTGTTTTCCTTGGCTGTCCTGATTTATCTCAGTTTCTGCCTGTGGTTTCCCCTGACAAGATGGATAATGTGACTTTCACCTGTAATGGACAACCCTGCTTACCTTTCTATGTCTTTTGAGGCATCGACCCACACACACTCCAGCAGTATCCTTGCTGGGAAGCTGGTCCTTTGCCCCCAATTCTAGACTCTCCTCCTTTCCCTGGGAGAGTCCACAGAGACCCACTGAGCCCAGTCCCTGAGGAAATCTGGGTCCTCTCTATCATTATGAGATTTAGGAATATTTAGTCCCAGTTTCCTAAACTCCAAACAGCTTCAGATATCTGACAGTATGGAGGGCCAACGGTCTGGTTTGATCCTAGTTCAACATCAAAACCAAAGCTTTTTAAAAAACAAAAACCCCCAATAAAACACAGTGCTTTGCCTTTTGAGGGCTTGAAGATAAGAATCTTACTTCATACCCTTCTTCCCCTGGGAAATTTACATCCCTTGCCGCCTTGGACGTCTCCCATTGTGAAAACGGCAGCAAACTATCTTCCTGCTCTACGTCTTTCTCTTTGGCACATTCTCACTTGTCGATCAATAAATGACCCTCTGCCAAGCTCCACAGCTTGGCTTCCTTCTTCGTCACCTACATTCTCCTTCTGTGTTTAAAAAAGAGCTCGTTTTTCTCTTAACCTCCAGTGAAATCTTCTCTTTATTCTCTCCCTTTGTTTTGCTTATCATTTCACTTAATTCTCAGTCCTACAGTCCCCACCTGCACCTGCCTCCTTCTCCGCATTTTCCCTTTAAATAGCCAGAAGCTAATGAGATTACTCTGGGAGTCACGTGGTCTTTTTCTGATCACACCAGGATAAGGAAATGGGGTTTAAATAGCAGTGTCAGGTGATACAATGGAAGAAAAGCCTTCTCGGGGATCTCAGCCGGGGTGGTAGACTGAGGATTGGGTTTTGTGCTCTCTGGGGTAGATAGGGCCTCCTGTCAGACCTGTGCCTTGATGTTCTCATCTGATAAACGAGTCCCCATCACTGATGCTTCCTGCTTCATGGTGGTTGTGAGGATTAAAGAGATAGATAATGTCCTATGCTTGACTGAGTAGCAACCCCCTACGCATTAGGTGCTGTGGTGACTATAGGGAGCAACGGTAAAGACATATCCCACACTTTCCTGGGTTTGGAAGCTGCAGCTACACAAGGATGAGAGAGAGAGAGGCAGTCAGTGACCTGCCAGGCATCCCAGACATATTATCATTAACGGATGAATATGACTTGTCTTATTTATACAAAATTGAGATCATACTATACACATTTATCTGCTCAGTTAATATAAGCATCCCTCCAGGCCAATTCATCTTCTTTGAAATAGCTGCAGATATTCTCAAGTATGGGCACATTATCACTTACTAAGTCATTCCCCTATTGAGAGACATTCAGGTTGTTTCCAGATTTTGCTACAGTTCAATTGTAACTACCAATGCTGCAGTGAATGTTCTCAAACATGGATTATCGCAAAGTTGTGTGTTATTTTTGTAGGATAGTTTCCATTAACATAGGATTTGCTTAATTAAAAGATGTATATGTTATCTTGTTTTAATAGCTACTTCCAGACTACCTTCTGAAAATCTTGCCGTGATTCATACTCCCACCAGCAAGTGCCCATGCTCGTCCCAGGATAGGGTGTTACCCGTCATTGTAAATTTTGCCCATTCCAAACAGAGGCACTACGGAGAAGGTAGCAGTGTAGCGATTAAGGGCAAGGACACTCTTGTCTAGAACTCACAAGAACCCAGTCTTAGCTCCAGCAAACACTAGCTATGTGACTTTCAGCTAAGACACATAACTGCTGTGTGTCTCAGTTCTCCTCATTTATAAAAAGAGGTATAATGTGAGTGCCTGTGAGCATTAAAATAAATGGTTATAAAAGACTTAGAACAGTGACTGGTTTATAGTCAATTTTTAATAAGTAAAGATGAAAAGATGAATAAATTAATCTTCTGTAAAATTAAGATTAAAAATATCTTAACTTGTATCTCCTTGACCACAAATAAAGTTGGACATATTTCTACATATTTCCTGGTCATTTGCGTTTCGTTTTCTTTAAATTTTTTGTTTATATCTTTTACCCATATTTTTATTGGGTTGTCTTTTTTTCAATTTTTAGGAACTCTTTGTATATTATAAATAGTAACCCCTTTTTCTGTCATTTTTATCGTCCATAAATGATTTCCTTTTTATGTTTATTTTTAATAGAGTTTTATGGGTGGCGTAACATAAAAACCTCAGTCAGTACAGAACTATAAAAATAATTTTAAACTCATATAATCTCATACTCCAAAGGATGACCACTGTTAAGAGCTCTATGGAAACCATCCCATTGCCCCCTCAGATTTATTGGCTCCCAGCCTTGGCTCTTGGTCATCTAGGGGGCTTTCAAAATAGTACCAGTACTTGGGTACCACCTCACAGGCATTCTGACTTAACAGAGCAGTGGTGGGGCCCAGGCAATAGTTTTTAATAAGAGGCCACATTTTGATTCTAATGTACATCTAGGGATGGGAACCAGACCAAGCTATTCTGGAAGGCCATTCATATGTCAATTTGGTCCTAAATCAGAGTGATGATAGTAATCACTACTGCCCTCTGTTGGTAGGAGGCAGAACTGACACCATTTAGCTATGAATATAGCTTTATTCATATCTAAAAAGGGTCATGTTTCAAGGTTCTTAGAGATAGATGCATCTTTGCATGCATCCACACCTTTTTCATGTAATGACTTCCTAGACAACTTCCATCTCTAAGATTCTTGAAATTGATAGCAACTTTATATTTATCTTCTTTTTAAATATATTTTTATTGATTTCAGAGAGGGAGGGAGAAGGAGGGAGAGATATAAACATCAATGATGAGTCATTGATTGGCTGCCTCCTGCACACCCCGCACTGGGGATCAAGCCCACAACACAGGCATGTGCCCTTGACCAGAATCGAACCCAGGACCCTTCCGTCTGCCAGCAGACACTCTATCCACTGAGCCAAACCAGCTAGGGCTATATTTATCTTCTTGATTCTGTACTTTCCACAGTAAAAAAAATGATACAATGTCATATGCTATTTCTGAGGTCTTGTCCATGTTTGGTCACCAAATTTTCAGTGATATTTATCCTAATCACTAACAGGAAAATGTATGCAGACAGATTTTAGAAATGCTTTTATCAATAGCAGTTGAAAAAAACAAAACAAAAACAATTTTGGGATTAATCCTAACCAAGCTAACCAAAAACTAAACCACTGTATCTTTCCATTCACCCACCCCCACCCCATTTCCCCACCTATAGGCATTACTCAAAATTTCCCTCAACTGGTATGTTTTAAGATGAATCCTTTTTTCCTGTGGCATCACATAATGTGGAACATCAAGGGAAATAACAGGAAAGGCAGTGGACAGGGAAACACGTTTTGAGAAATAACAAAGTTGGCAGAAAATGGAGTGTCTGGGAGAAAAAATGAGATAAAGCTGGCAGAATTGCAGGCTGCTGTGGGCTGCTAATTAGATGGCAAGTTTATCTTCTGAGGAGAAGGCCTTTTTTCTCTTTTTTCCATAGAGAAGCCAAAAGAAGCCAAAGATACAGAGCATAAAATTGTTAGTCTGCCGTAAAAACCATCTTGCACTGGGTTTTTAAAACATATATCAATTCCCCCGGCAGTTTTTATGGGTAGTGTGTTGTTCTTATAGCTGGAAATAGGGGGTAAGACTCTATCTCTGTCTCCCTTCCCCCTAGTTCTCCCTCTATGTGTGTGTGTGTGTGTGTGTGTGTGTGTGTGTGTGTGTGTGTGTATGTATGTAAATGCTTTTAAATCTAGAACATCTTTATGATTAAGAATTGGCACTTTTTGCTACCTTTTGTGTAAGTTAATACTCGGTTTCTTTTGTCCACCCTAGATTTAGACGAGCTGGGTTTCTCAACCTCAGAACTGTTGACGTTCATTTTAGGCTGGATACTTCTTTGTTGCTGAGGGCTGTCCTATACATCAAAGGGCATTTAGCATCATCCTTGACCTCTACCCACTAGATGCCAGTTGCATACCCCGAGTTGTGACAACCAAAAAAATATCTCCAGACTGTCACATGGCAAAACTCCCTTCTCCCCCCCTCCCCCCATTAAAAACTACTGATTCAGAGGATTACCAAGGTGAGTTGTCACTTCTCCCAAAACAATGCACCCAATGTCAATTAGGGCCCCTACCTTTTCAAATGAAACAATATCTTTTCCTCTATTGAAGCAACGGACCTACCTCTCGTTATAGCATCAAAGTCTCTAACAATATATCCACCTTGAGACACAAATGCCTTTCCTCCCATGAGACTGTAAGTGCCACCCCTCATCTGTTTCGCTCACTCTGCCATGTGCCATCTAGAGCAGTGATTGGCCCTTAATAAATGCTTGTCGAGTGAAAGAATATCGTTGTAAGGTGTTTAAGAACCTGAAGCACAAAGCCTCACTTGGTCTGAAGGGAGTTTTCCTCTCAGGCTTATTGCCGTCTCTGTGACAAAGGCAGTGACAGAAGGAACCGGGGGCCTCTTGAGGCTGGTGAAGGGTGTGATCGGGGAAATCTAAAAGGTCTATGATTTGGATGGGCTTCCCGGGTGTTTTGGCGCGGGGCTGCTGAGTGGCGGTTTCATTCTGCAAACAACAGCTCGGGTGTGTGGCAGGAAGCCGGAGCCAACCTATCACGCCTGCTTTTTGAACTCCATCCACCACTGATCCATGGAGGGAACATGTTTTTTGATGCTTGTTAATTCCCTGATGCTTCATTAATTCCCCAAGAGGAAACACCCCAGGACCTGGGGGGTGTGCCTCTGGAAACGCAACCTCAGTACAGACAGCGCAAGGCCTTGAAATGCTTCTTTTCGTGTGTGATTTTTTTTAAAAAAAATGGAATGAAGATGCATATTTTAAAAAATGAAAAATGACTGGCATTCTTCCCACTGAAGATGGGAAGTAATTGAATTTGTTAGTGGTTTATTTTATTTGACAGCCTTTGTACATACTCGATGTGGTTTGTTACACTGAATTACCCTTTAATAATGGGTACACGCAATGCCAGACTCTGCCCCCCAGGTTGATTTGATAATTGGATGAACGACCGTATTGTTCAAGGTTTTCATGACAGTGTGTGGACAGAAGCTATTTTCCTAACCAGAAAAGCCAGCAGCTTGCTTTGTTTTTTTCCTCAATGTAGCTAATTGCTACCCAGTGACCAATCATTCTACTAGCCCTTTTCCTGAGGGATACAATGTTGGGATGCTATGTTGGAGAGGCTGTTATAGAACTTAATGCTACGTTCTGTAATCATGTCAGAATTCCCTGGTTGGATGGAAGGGGTGCCTAAACCCCGTAGCCAATAGAAAAAAGTCAGTAAAATCTTCCCTAGGCAATGTCTCAAAAGGGACCATTTCTCCATAATTGGAAGTTAATCGTACAAATTCTAATAACGGTATCATAGGCACTGGAGCCAGATTGCCAAGTTCAAGGGCAGCTCCCCCGCTTAGGGGTTCTATGACCTTGAGCAAGTTTCATGACCTTCTTTGCTTCAGGATCCACATCTGTAAAGTAGGAACAGTATTTGTACCTTCCTCTTAAGGTCTTTGTGGAGATTCAATAACATGGTAAAGTGCTAGCATAATTCTGGCACAAAGTAAGTTCTCCATCAGTGTTTCTTGGTTAGATGGTATGTATCGGGCCCTGTGCTCAGTTTTCTCAGCAAAACTACTGAGAGAGTTGCTCTCTCTAACATTGCAGAAGGGAACACTGACATGGAGAAAGGGGAAGTGACTCCCCAAAGCCATGTGGCCAGTAAGTGCTCCAGCCAGGATTCAAGCCCAGCTCTGCTGGCTCCAAAAATTCTCTTACACCGTAACAGCTTCACATGTTGTACCTGTGTACCCCCTAGAAGAAGTTTGAAAAGCCATGTACTTTCCTGAGCATTTTTATATAGGCAAATAAGCATTTCCATTGTGATGTTAAGTAGTTACAGAGAATGTGGTTTTGCGAGTATACGGAACATAGGCAGTTAGGAATAAAACTGTTATATCACCTTTTAATGCATGCAAAGAAATTTAAATACCATCATAACTAGATACCCACCAATATCCATAAAAAAATATGTGAACAAGTTATTTAAAAGAACCTTATATTCCTCCTTTTTCTTCTTTAAACATGCATTTCCACTGTATTTCCCCCCAAAGAAATGTTAGAAGCTTTTTTAAAAAAATATATATTTTATTGATTTTTTACAGAGAGGAAGGGGGAGAGAGAGAGAGTTAGAAACATCGATGAGAGAGAAACATCGATCAGCTGCCTCCTGCACATCTCCCACTGGGGATGTGCCCGCAACCCAGGTACATGCCCTTGACCGGAATCGAACCTGGGACCTTTCAGTCTGCAGGCCGACACTCTATCCACTGAGCCAAACCAGTTTCGGCTAGAAGCTTTTTTTATCATTTTTACAACAAATAGAATTTCCTCCCATGTATATATGACTATAAGAGTTTAAAATTTTCTTGTGGATATAATTTCTTTAAAATTAATAGAGCACAATTCACTGAAATAACACTGACATGTAATTCTGACAAGTAATGATTAAATATAAAAAGTAAAACTTTATTAGAATTTCCTGGGGGAGGAGAACCAAGATGGCGGCATAGGTTAACGCCGGAGTTTGCTGCTTTGAACAACTACTTCAAAAGTGAAACCAAAAAACGGAAGGGACATCACCCAGAACCACAGGAACGCTGGCTGAGTGGAAGTCCTACAACTAGGAGGAAAGAGAAACGTACACGGACACTCAGAGGAGGCGCAGTGCTGAAGTCAAATTCTGAGGTGCGGAGTGCGCGGAGCAGGCTGGCGGCGGAGGGTGCGGTTGGCGTTTTCAATCGGGAGGGAGTCGCAGACTCTGAGCTCCAGATCCGGGCGAGTCTTTAGGGACCCAGACTCAAACGGGAGAAGCGGGACTGTCTGGCTTCGGTCAGAGCGAGTGCAGCTTTCTCTCCAAGCTTTGCAGCGGGTGCTGGGACTCAGAGAGGCAGAGCCCCTGGGGACAGGACTGAGAGCCGCCATAACTGCTCTCTCCGGCCCACCCTGTTGATCCTGTGCGACCCGCCCCGCCCAAGCCCTGCACAGAGGCATTTGCCGGATAGCCTCAGGCAAAGGCTAGATTAGCACCTCCCTAGAGGACAGAAGTTCTCTCACTGCTGACACAGCTGATTCTCATAGCCACTTGGCCTGGAGGTCAAACCCTCCCTGGAATTAGCTACAACAATCAAGATTTATCTATAAGACTGTGAACAAAGACCACTAGGGGGTACACCAAGGAAGCATAACAAAATGTGGAGACAAAGAAACAGGACAAAATTGTCAATGGAAGATATAGAGTTCAGAACCACACTTTTAAGGTCTCTCAAGAACTGTTTAGAAGCTGCCGATAAACTTAATGAGATCTACACGAAAACTAATAAGACCCTCGATCTTATATTGGGGAACCAACTAGAAATTAAGCACACACGGACTGAAATAACGAATATTATACAGACGCCCGACAGCAGACCAGAGGAGCGCAAGAATCAAGTCAATGATTTGAAATGCGAGGAAGCAAAAAACATCCAACCGGAAAAGCAAAATGAAAAAAAAATCCAAAAATGCGAGGATAGTGTAAGGAGCCTCTGGGACAGCTTCAAGCGTACCAACATCAGAATTATAGGGGTGCCAGAAGATGAGAGAGACCAAGATATTGAAAACCTATTTGAAGAAATAATGACAGAAAACTTCCCCCACCTGGTGAAAGAAATAGACTTACAGGTCCAAGAAGCGCGGAGAACCCCAAACAAAAGGAATCCAAAGAGGACCACACCAAGACACATCATAATTAAAATGCCAAGAGCAAAAGATAAAGAGAGAATCTTAAAAACAGCAAGAGAAAGAAACTCAGTTACCTACAAGGGAATACCCATACGACTGTCAGCTGATTTCTCAACAGAAACTTTGCAGGCCAGAAGGGAGTGGCAAGAAATATTCAAAGTGATGAATACCAAGAACCTACAACCAAGATTACTTTATCCAGCAAAGCTATCATTCAGAATTGAAGGTCAGATAAAGAGCTTCACAGATAAGGAAAAGCTAAAGGAGTTCATCACCACCAAACCAGGATTATATGAAATGCTGAAAGGTATCCTTTAAGAAGAGGAAGAGGAAGAAAAAGGTAAAGATACAAATTATGAACAACAAATATGCATCTATCAACAAGTGAATCTAAGAATCAAGTGAATAAATAATCTGATGAACAGAATGAACTGTTGATTATAATAGAATCAGGGACATAGAAAGGGAATGGACTGACTATTCTTGGGGGGGAAAGGGGTGTGGGAGATGTGGGAAGAGACTGGACAAAAATCGTGCACCTATGGATGAGGACAGTGGGTGGGGAGTGAGGGCGGAGGGTGGGGCGGGAACTGGGAGGAGGGGAGTTATGGGGGGGAAAAAAAGAGGAACAAATGTAATAATCTGAACAATAAAGATTTAATTAAAAAAAAAATTTCCTATTATAATGAGGTAGGGGTAGGGGCATTTGTGGGGCCTTGATTGACGGTACCGGCCAATTGTCCCTCCCAAAAGTATTTATATCTTGGACAGTGGCACCGTAGTAAGGTTCAGGATGGGTGAGGGTCGGTCTTCTGTCTTTCTTTTGCAAAGGGGAGGAGAACCTAGGCCAGTGATGGCGAACCTTTTGAGCTCAGCGTGTCAGCATTTTGAAAAACCCTAACTTAACTCTGGTGCCATGTCACATATAGAATGTTTTGATATTTGCAACCATAGTAAAACAAAGACTTATATTTTTGATATTTATTTTATATATTTAAATGCCATTTAACAAAGAAAAATCAACCAAAAAAATGAGTTCGGGTGTCACTCCCTCTTCCTTGACAATGACGTCTGGTGCTGTTTAGCTCTTGGCTTGGTCCCAAACCACAGTAATTGTCCTTGGAGAGTCACGAAGGATGTTCGTTGAAGGAAGCCCAGGGAAGGGCAAGATGGCAAACCTGAAGTGAGGCTGGACTCCGGAACTTTCTAGCCTCTCTCCCTGCTTTCCATTTAGGGCCATTGATGGGATGGTGTAAGCTGCCCATATTCTCCACCAGGCCTCAAGCCTGTGGGCGCAGAGCACCGCTGCCGGGTGTCCTGGCGCCCAGGAGGAGGCGGACAGCTCTCCTGTTGCTTTTCTACACCAACCAGCCACGCTGCAGCTTCCCAAAGGGGCTGGTTATGAACAGGAACAAGAAGGGTGGGCTGTGTATTTTCTTTTCTTTTTTAATATATTTTATTGATTTTTTACAGAGAGGAAAGAAGAGGGATAGTTAGAAACATCGATGAGAGAGAAACATCAATCAGCTGCCTCCTGCATGCCCCCTACTGGGGATGTGCCCGCAACCAAGGTACATGCCCTTGACGGGAATCGAACCTGGGACCCTTGAGTCCTCAGGCCGACGCTCTATCCACTGACCCAAACCGGTCAGGGCGAGGCTGTGTATTTTCTAAGCTTCTTCAGGATACTCTGTGTGGTGACTGCCCCGCATGTAGTAAATGCTCAATAAATGTTTACTGAAGGTTTTATCTGGGGGTCACTGTGAGGTCATACATTCCTGTATGTATTTCCTAACTGATGACGTGGAGCCCACCTAACCTCATGACCTTAGCAGATCCTATTAGTCTCAATATAAAGTAATCTCAGCTATTTAGGGAGGGCGGTGGGGAACAGCTGTTGAACTCTGACAAGGATCTATAGAGC